>NC_134701.1:30127500-30275000 GCF_043290135.1 Rhipicephalus microplus
GTTACCCATAACAACACACCTCTTGTGTCAGAGTGTAGCCTCAAGGAGGCGCTGACTGTGCCTGTGCGCGCTTCGTCGCACTACCGCAGCGTATTCGCAAAGTGGAGATCTGTGTTCCACGACCGCTTACGAGAGAACCATCGACTCACTGAAAATATTGCTCTCTTACGTTCATTTGTCATGCCGGTTATCTGATGACAATTGCGTCGTGTGTGCTAGTGCTCTACCAACGAGAACAAGTCACAATCTTAACTTTAGGCCAATTTTCGCACGTACTTACACGTTCCAATTTAGTTTTTATCCAAGGAAAATTGTTCACTGGAGCGATTTACCTGGTTCTGTTCGTGAAACAATATATCTGATTTCTTAAGTCATTTCAGGGACATTATCATTTTTTTCTCATTTTGTTCCTGGTTGTGCGTAGGAGGTGACAATATTTATTTATAAAGAAATTGTTGTGATATTGTTGTTATTGTTTGCTGATGTATTTATGAACAAACTCCTGCAATAGCGCTGAATTGGGCTGCAGTTTTTGAAACTAAATAAATGAAATAAATGTGTTTTGGCTCATCTGGACTCATGTTGGTGCTCAGAAATTATGAGACAAAACCTGCGCAGGGCACATTTCGAAAGCCTTGCATGGCGCACCAGAGACATTACAGTGATGTAGAAAATATGGTTCTACTGGTTCTTTGGTGCCGAACTCACGACACATTTATTTTGAAAGTAACTTGTACCAATGATCAGCCTTCGCTAATGAAACGTCCCACGTCGAGATTCACTGAAATATTCGCTAATGAAAATTTTAGACTAAGACGTTTTTTTGTGTGTGTAATACAGGCTTCTGTTCTTTTACATTACTCTAACTATACGTGTTCGTGAAGTTTGTAACTAGGCATTGCTTTCACAACTCCTCTTCTCTCACATTGCTCATGCAAAAGAAATACAAGAAACGTTTCCGCTTTGCAGAAGAGTTCACCTGACAGATCTTTGGTGACAACAGTCACCGGGTGCCCGCACTTTTGCACGAAGCGTGATGCTTACGAGTCAGTGAAGGTTACCCAGTGTGGAGGTCTTGACATATGTTGATATGCTAGAGAAGCAAACTCGTAAGACTACAACTACTGTTCCAGACGACAGTGTCAACCAAGAGTATCCAACTGGTAGTCGCAACGAACCAGCTTTTAGTACTCGTAACTGCAAAAGTATTGCGAATTCTGCTCATTTCAGTCTTTCTGACAAGTAACAATAAGCCTGTGGTAGGAATGATCACGTAACTGCTCTTTTCGAACTCCCTGTCCTTTTTTTCCAACATAAGGAGCAGTATAAAGCACAGGATTCAGCTTAATTCCATTTTTTCCTCAATGGCGACAATATTAGACATGGCAAATAAGACATGGTTCTCAAAAGTGTAAAATACCGAAAGTTTCCAGACGGACATCACTTGTGATGTGTATCACTGCGATATAAAAGGTAGACAGAGTGGTGGCGTAGTGATAGCCGTATCTCAAGCAATTTCCTTCTCTGAAATAGAAGTTGTGTCCTCATGGAAACAGTCTGATTTGGTATTTCGAATAAGGGCACACACATTGTATTAGGCGCATGCTATTGCGTACGAAACTATACATTGTCGTTTGTTTATGAATTGTATGCCGTTGTCGGCTATGTCGTCACTCGGTACCCACCATTACCAATTTCTTGGTGGCATTATTTTCCTATCATCGCCTGGCACACTGGTGCTGCTCTGCTCGACTCCTTTTTAACACAATCCCAACAGTTCCTAGATTTATGTAATTGCTTTAAAATTCACCCAGGTTGTAATGAAACCAACAAGGGTAACTAATGAATCGTCTAATACATTAGACCTAGTTTTGTCAACACATCCGGAATTCATATCCCCAAATATAAATCTTCCTGGTTTGAGCGACTATTTGGTGCAACATATCGACAGTACCATGTCCTTTCTGCGTGGAACTAAAGAAGACAAATACGTTCGGGACTACCGGAATGCTGATTTAGACGCCATTAACCAAGATATGTGTGCGTGCTTAGACATTTTTGTTGCAATTTTATTGAGAAAAGCGTACAGGAGAACTGCGATCTTTTAAGGAACCTATTTACTGATCTCACGAATGCGTACATTTTCCTTCGACGCATACGGAACAACACAAAAAGACCATGCTATATTACGCGTCTCAAACGTTTCTCTGATAAGAAAAAGCACCTTTTCCGCATAGGCAATTGTCAAAATACTACAGATCGCTGGGTAGCGTACCGCAATGCTGAGGCAGAATACACGAAAGCTGTACATGTTGCTAAGAATCATTTCCAAACGCATAAGTTGCCAGAACTATTATCAAGAAACCCCCAGCGATTTCGGGACGTTAAATTGAAACTAAAATGCGGATTTATCAATTAACAATAACTCTGGTGAACCACTATCAGCATCTGATTGTGCCACGTTATTTAACAAGATTTTTTCGGCCAATTTTTCGGGAAACACTGCTACATCTGTTGAAGCAGTTGTGTGCCGTGATTACTGCTCAAAGTTTCCGATCACTTTTAATTCTGCGGGAATTGCGAAGTGAATGGACACCTTTAAAAAAATTCTCATGATGTGGGACTGACAATATCAGCTCAAAGATTTGGAAACCGACAAGCACATATTCATCTTTCTTCTTGTACAAGAGTTTCCAGCAGTCTCTTGACCAAGCAATCTTGCCTTTGGACTGGAAGGTCACCAAGGTTGTGCCGATACACGAGGCTGTTAATTAAACGTTCCGCTCCTAACTATCAGCTCATCTCACTAACAAGCATTTCATATAAACTAATAGAACATGTACTACGTTCACACATTGCATATTTTTTAGAATTGAACTCGTTTTTTTCATCAGCCCAACATGGTTTTAGGAGTACGTTTTCCTGTGAAACCCAGTGGCCTCTTTTCACGCATGACGTTCGCACTTTTCTCGCTAAACAATCTCGAATTGACGTCATTTTTCTTGATTTCGCAAAAGCATTTGAAAACATCAGTCATGATTTACTAATGTGTAAGCTCTCCTCTCTCAACCTTGGCTCTAATGTACTGGCATGGCTCGACTACTTTCTAACGAAGCGTGTTCAGTACGTCACTAATAACAGTCGTAACTCGCCGGAAATAAACGTAACATTGGGTGTACCACAAGGCTCAGTTTGGGGACTACTTCTGTTTTTCATATATAATAATGACCTACCAAACTGCGTTTCTTCATCAGTTCATTTGCATACCACTGTGTGCTTTACTGGGAAATACGTACCGATAACGATAAGAACATCTTGCAGACACAGTTACAAATCATTAGGAACAGGTGCACTAAATAGCTTATAGAATTAAATCCCAACAAATGCAAGCTAATGACAGTGTCTCGCCAGCACAATAGCTCCTCAAAATACAAACTTGGTCATGTTTCTTTTGACCAAATGTCGTCATACCGGCACTAAGGCGTTACCAATTTTTCAATCTAACATGAAATGCTCATATTAGCGTCATCATGAACAATGCTAACCGTACATTGGGTTACATACATCGTAATTTGAGCAAAGCTCCACTTTCCCTCAAGATGCTTCTCTGTAAAATCCTTGTGCGCTCAAAATTGTAGTATACGCTGCTTCAATCTGGAACCCTCACCACGAATATCTGATCAGGGATCTTTAGCTAATTCAAAATAACGCTGAACGTTTTATTCTATTGAATTCTCACCGTAAATCAAGCGTAACAATAATTAAACACCATTTGTCACTGCCAACTTTATCACTACGTCGGAAGTACTTCTGCTTTTGCTTTTACATAGGACCTACCATCATCCGTTACTGCGTAGCGAGCTCCTTCAGCCTCCCACATATCATTACTCTCGCATTGACCACTAACCTAAGGTTAAAGGTAGTTTCTGCTACACAAACACAATTTCTTGCTCCTTCATACCGGTCATATCAAACGATTGGAATCATCTACCAGGTGACATCGTTTCCATCTCTGATCACTCTCTTTTTCGTCCTTCTTTGTCAGCTCACCTACTTCCCGATAGCTGTTCGTCATCCTATTTCCCCTCTCCACGACTTTTTGTCTGCACGTATCAAGGGGCTGGCGTTTTCCACCAGGTCGTTCATTTATTTTCACTTCTTCCTAATATTATATTTTTGATAGTACTGTATAACTGAACCACATTCAATATTTTTTCTTTCTGATTTCCTCATTCTTTTCTTTTTTTTTCGTTTCCGTGAATATAGTTGTGAATGTGCTTCAGCCTTGTTCACATTTAAAAGATAAGACATTTTGCTGTTTTGTATTCATGCTGGAATCCTCTCCCCTCTGTAGTGCTTCGGCGAGTAAGGGAAACGAAAATAAATAAATAAATAAATGCATTAGTTATTTATTTCTCTCATTATGTGAAACGCAAAGAATAAAATACAGCAAATACTTTTGCAGTTGTGCACGTTGTAAAATGTCAAAGGCGAATTTTTCCTCTCAAATCAAATGAAATCAAAATGAATTTTTGGGTAATTGTATACTGATGATGCGTATGTACATAATAGTTGGACCAATAGCCTACATGGCTAGTAGCTGGTCAAATACAGAAAATACATAAAAGTTACAAAAGCACATGATTGGTTATCAAAATGACTCATTTTGTACATATGCAAGTTTCAACAATGTACAATCTACTTATGAAAGGTGACTACAATTCACTAGACAAGAAAAGGCGTTTGCAAAAAAGGTTGAAGTTACGCATAGTTATTATTTCAAGAGGCGCAGTGTTCTAGGCTCGAGCTCTGAAGAATTCTCACAATTGTTTTTTATAAACTTTACTGCAGGGGGAATATTTAAATTTAGCTGACTTGTTTGTCTGGTGTTTGGACGCGAAAAGTTCAGTATGGTGGCGGTATAGTGGAGAGTGTGTATACATATTGTGCGAACTATGCAAGCTACCTTATAATTTCTTAGCGCCGTAAATATTAGAATATGAAGATCATTGAATTGAAAGCTACTGTGGTACGGAACTGGGGAGAATGTTTTTTTCCTTCCTAAATCACGTTCTTGTAACTGCAGTATAGGTCTTCAATAAAGTTTGCATGTTAGACCCCAAACCTCGTAGAAATAGCTGAAGTGTTCGTGCTGTGTGCCTCCTCTTTGCTTCGTGTCTGTGCTCCTCCCGTGCTCCCAGTTCGCTCCACATTTATGAAAAAGCATATGCAACGAAGTAAGGAACGATGAAAATGTTGGCGAGAACGAACCAGTGCATAACAGCTAAAAGCCAGTTTTCTACAGGCAGTATTGATCTGGTCTCTCCAGTGCAAATGATGGCCAAGAAGAACTTCTAAATATTTGAATGTGTTGATACTATTTAGAATTTGGTTGGTTAGAGAAATATTAAGGCTGTTGTAGTTTACTGTTTCTATATATGCATGAGTGAAATACGACATATTGAATTTTCTCAGTATTTGAGGCTAGCCTGTTTTTTGTAAACCACTAATTTATTATTGCAATTTCTTTCAATATAACGTCTTTCAATGAAAGATGGGACTTACCTGTGTAAACTAACGCAGTGTCATCAGCATACATTACTACTTTTGTGTACTTAAGAGATGGCGGTAGATCTTTCACGTATAAAGAGAAGAGAATGACACCCAAAACGGATCCCTGTGGTACTCCGCATGTGACATCAGTAAAAATAGAACAATATTTGTTAATTACAGCTTGCTGTCTGCGTGCGTGTAAATAGCTCTGGATAAATTGAAGTGTGTTTCCAACAATTTCGTAGGACTCTAGTTCTTCAAGTAGTCCAGCGTAACAGATTGTGTCGAACGCCTTTCTTACATCGTTAAATATTGACATTGCAAAATCCTTCTTGGTTAGAGCGGTGCTGATGAATTGTGAAAGTGTTGAAGAAGTTGATGTAGAACATCGTTTCCGATATGGCCCATAATTTTATACATAATTTCGATCAATATATTTTATTTAATTGATTGGAATGACACACGTTAACGTTAATCTCGCAATTCAAGTGAGAGTTTAGAGAATGTCGAATGGTGTTGCAGAATGGGCGCGTTCATTTCGTTCCTATCACATTCTGAAAAATTTCAACTTGTCGAAATTCCATTCTTTTCAATTCCTCGGAATATAAAGCTCAGTCCATTCTCACTCCGGGAATGGCCGGGCAGTTCAGTTCCATTCCTGTAATTGGTCAACGTAGGAAAGAACTTTTCATAGCTTCATCGAGTTAAGATTGAACGCTCCGTAAAGATGACGTCATCAGATGCATTAGGAACTGCAAAAGAACGCAGAACACGTTACCAAGGTCAAGAGTTAATAGCATGATGACATATCTCGCGCAGTATGCAACCACCCTACTAATTCGCATAGGGGCAGTTCTCCCACTAACCATAGTATTTGCATTGTCAGCATATTTGAACGAATGGTTATGTTTTACCGTTTTTATGCCTAAATGTGTTAAAGCTGAAATGACGACATAGCGTGTTTTTATGCTGACAAAAGTGGTTTTCAATACTACGCAGTTTTGCAGCATGACTGCAGTGGTCGTGAATATAGACAAAACTGAGAGTTCGTTAGTGGCTTAGAAAGACGTCTAGATCTGCTGGTATTAGTGAGAACAGAGAAAGTTTCAAAAGAAAGAAAGAGAAAGAAACAGAGTGAAAACAGAGAAGCACCACTCGGGTCGGATACCTTGTGCCTTTGCATTGAAGGCAGAACAACGGGCCACACTGCTTGTCAGAACTCACACTTGTCAAGCGCGCTTCAGAAGGATGGATACGGTGAGGACAACTTTCTATGATCACCTGTACGCAGGTATGCAAAATCTATCTTATCGCAAAGGTTATTTGCGCGAATCAGCTTCTAAACAGCTCGTAAAGTAAAGATCACGGTAGGCATGGACTATTCGCCAGTTACGTGTGGGCGTATCAATGCAAACCAAAACTCAGAAATATTTTTTTGCTCTGTTTCTTCAGTATTGCTTTACTGATGCATTCATTTGCACACTAAATTACGCCTCAGTTTCTTTTTTAGAAATTGGCATCTTGTTCGCACATTCACATTATTCCTACCCTTGGTTCTCGCTAACTGAAAGTGGACCTAGAGAATACGTCGTGGCCTTTGTTTTTGAAAAAGCTTGTACTCAGACTTACCAGACGAGATGGAGCATGATATTACAGTAGTAGCAATTAGGGGGTCGCCAAATACGTTTTTCCCAAATCCCTCTTCGCATGGCGATGCAAACACACGTGAACATTGTTTCGAATATGCCAAGTTGACGTACTTACTGCATGCGTGAGCCACTGGGCGCTGGAGTCATAGTGGTATAGTGCGTTATAGCAGTGCGTCTCTAGCCGCCAACAAGCGCCACCGTCACCCGCCCTGCGAACGTGGGTTTTCTTCGGCGCGAATCGCCGTTTCGGGTCTCACGGAGGCGCCACCGAGGCCGTGCTCACGAAGGCACTCCTGCTTTCGCTGACTTCCCGAACGAATGCTTTCGAAAGTTTTTCCTCTCTCTGCAGGACATACGGTTCATTGTGTGCGACTATGTGCGGCACCGCCCATGTGTCAAGACAGGGGAGCCCCCACCGTAGTTATGCACGACGGATACCAAAGGCCGTGGTTACGCGAAGGTCTCAGACAAACTTCGGAGCATCACTGAAAAATCACTGTAAGGACAGGATTGTAGCAGGCACGGTGCTTATAAGCGTGGCATGCTTGTTCTCAGCCATGTCACTTAAAACGATGCTAATTTATAAATAAAATCAAAGGTCTGACTTGATGATGTTTTAAGTTTAAAGAACAGTGAGCCCGTAGACGATAATGTTCTCTGTTTTGGTGAAAGACGTAATTTCATTCCCATTGAATTCCTCCAGGTGTCGCCCGCACTTTATTCCGAGGTCGCGAAAATATGGAATGACTCCGGAGTCATTTCGATTCCGGAGTGGCAACTCCGCAACATTGGTGGCGAGTCGCCGAATAGGGGAGTAGTTGAGCATGCCGGCGAGTTTTCATAAAAGGTAGACACTTTTTTATATTAGGTAATACTTTCCTGGGTTCGTGCGGCTGTTCTCTACTGAACAGATCGGCAACGATAATTATTAGGCTGCTTCACTAACACAATCACTTTAGAGAAGCACAAATATAAAGGGGCTGGTGCACTTGCGCTAGTGTTTTTTACTGAAATACAAAGTAATAATTCTCACCTTTCTCATTGCTTGATTGCGAGGTACGTGCGCTTAGCGATTTCCTTCACCGACGACGTATACAAATCGCACGCATACCTGGCGCCAATGTTCAATTTTGTTTGAATAAATTTTGCTAATTAGAGAGCGCTTTGATTTTGTCCTCCTCGTCTTGCTCGTGATGATTTTCTATGTATGATAAGTGTTCCTACCAACTTCTTTACATCTAAGCGCTTGTAAAGGTGGTTGATGGCAGCATGCAATGACCAAAGCGTTAAAAGATGCGCGTGGCATCTTTTAAAAGATGCCACGTGCATCTAAAAAAATGCGCGTTAAAAGATGCGCGTGGCAACTCATGAACGAAGGCTTCTGGATATTGATATGTGGGGTTTAACGTCCCAAAACCACTATATGATTATGAGAGACGCCATAGTGGAGGGCTCCGGAAATTTAGACCACCTGGGGTTCTTTAACGTGCACCCAAATCTGAGCACACGGGCCTACAACATTTCCGCCTCCATCGGAAATGCAGCCGCCGCAGCCGGGATTTGAACCCGCGCCCTGCGGGTCAGCAGCCGAGTATCTTAGCCACTAGACCACCGCGGCGGGGCAAGGCTTCTGGATAGTACAGACAATTTAATTTGTGTCCTACTGCACTACCTCGTCAAAACATTTTAAACCCTCAACGTATGGCTCCTCAGGCATACTGGGCATTACAAGTAATTACTATATCTGTATAGTTTTCTGATTTGTCTAGTAGCCTATGATCTTTGTCTCAAGTTTTCAAAAGCAACTTGAAAGCCATCGTGGCACATGCACATTTCAGAAGGGAAAAGCGAGCAATAACGCTAGAGCGGTTGGTGAAAACATTCACATTTATTTGTTCCACTGCTGCGCAATGTCACCGACTCGGTCACGTTTGAAAAATGAAGCATATGCATGCCATTTGGTCCATTTCCTCAATTTTTTTTTATTTCATGTCGCATTGAAGGTATGCAAGCAGGGCATGATAAAAAAACTAACAAGAAGCAGTTTTCACCTTTTCAAGATGATTCAAGAGATACTTCAACAGAGGCAACGTATGCAGATAGGGCGATATATGGGCGGCCCGAAATTTGCCGGCTGTTCGAAAAAGAGGTATACGCCGGGGCATACCGAGCCCCTACAGCTGCGCCTTCTGCTAATTACAGCCTTCTCGGCAAATCGGGCTTTCGAGGAAAGCGTCTTTTAAGAAGTCGTGTCATTTGTCGTGCAGCACGGGTAGCTTGTGATTGCACCGATGAGAATGAGCCTGGTCTTCTTGCGCGCAATTTTATATATGTAGCTTACGTCACGAGTTTTCTATGTCAGTGCACAACAGTATATAGGGCCGGCGAATATCGCCGTCCCCGCTCCTTTATTTGGCGCGAACTGTGAATGGCTCTTAACGCGGAAACCTTGCGTCGAACTAAACTGCGAGAGAGCGACAGTAGCGTCCGCGACTTTCCTTTGGATAGATCCGACACTCTGCGCTTCGCCACCTAGCTGAAAGACGGCGCTACGCTCGATCAGGGCGCACCGGTTTCGATCTTTGAACAACGTCGCTTCACTTCAGGTGGCGCCAGCATGCGGGCCCGTCCTCTATGAAAGTTTGATGGCTCTGCGCGTGTGGCGCTTGGTTAGAGTGTACTAGAAGTGCTGAGTGGCGTGACCACGCCTCGCTGCCTGATCCCTTCCGCGCTGCCAGTAGCGGCGGCACTGCGGTCGAATAGTACTGAAAGATCCGCGCGCCGCGTGCAGGAACTGCTATGCGCTTCGGCTCCTCCGTCGCGCTTTCTCGATGAAGATTTCTTCGTACCTGGCCATCATTCTTGTCTAGCCCGTGATGCCATAGCCCTTGAAGTATGACACGCCAATCTACTGAATTCGAGCTTCATAAAAGACCTCGAGAGAGGTCAAGAATAATTCAGAAAGGGCGTGTCTTACACTGATTTCTTCGGTCTTAACTCTTTCTTCGTTGGTTAGGCGTCTACAGTTTACAAAATAACTGAGCCGATTTTTTGGACGTTAGCTGCGCTCAGAAAGCTGTGGGATTTAAAAAATACCGTTTAAAACGCCCGTAGGACCAGGAGGCCGTTAGTAGAGAGGGAAGAGGAAGAAAACCTGAACCCCGTACCCCACAAATTTTTTTCTAAGTTAACTTTTTAGGGTATACTAAAATTTTCACGCGCATTCACAGCGACCACAAATTGCCAGTTAGTCATTCTGCTGCAGCTCCGCCCCCCCCCCCCCCTCAGACAAATTCTGAGTGCTAGCCTTGCGCCGAAGGTTTACAGTTGACGAAGCTGAATACAGCGTGTCTCTGTACAAATGCGCACTATAAGTTTCACCTTTTCGACAGTATGTCGTACTAAAACTAGTTCAAGTCTGACGTAGTCGGACGAGAAATGCACCGCTCGAAAATAGTAGCTGTGCAAAGGGGCATCGCACGGATATTGTTAATGGGGTGGCGACGTGTGACCTAAATGCGTGTACTTGTGGTGGATATATATATATATATATATATATATATATATGTGTGTGTGTGTGTGTGTGTGTGTGTGTGTGTGTGTGTGTGTGTGTGTGTGTGTGTGTGTGTGTGTGTGTGTGTGTGTTTGTTTACTGTGTACATATACAAGTTAATTTCTCAAAAAAAGATACACCACTGCCTGCCTACACTTTTGACGCTTAATAATAGAACTACACTTATAGTACAAAACATCGTCATAAGTTTGCTGGCTTGCAATAGCGTTACGCCAATAGATTATTTGAAAGCAACACAAATTAAGCTGTCGATACAAAATGTGAACTGGTTACAATGAATTTACGCAGATTAACATACGGGATATATATACAATGGGCACTTTTTATTATGTTTGAGTGTTGTTTTTAATAAGTTTGTTATGTAATAGGCCTTTCGGAAAGCAATAATTATTATCTTCCACAAAACTGACATCGTAAAAAAGAGTCGTCAACAATTATTGTTGTGACAACGTTACTTACACTCGGGTGTTTCATGAAACAATCGAGCGCATGTAGTCTCATATGAGGAACACTGTGCTCTGGATATCGTAGAGACTGCTGACGAAACGATTGCATGACCTAATCATAGTTTTGATACTTCTCCCCTCTTCGTAGTTCGACAGTAGCCACTTATGATGCAACGCAGCTCAAAGCGCTGATTGAGTAAGGAGCTAGGCGGATCCGTGCAAATTTCGATTGGCATTTTCTTTTTCCGGCTCAGCAGGCTCTTGAAACAATGAATGTATCGACGCAATTTCGGCGTGCCTGCATATTTACTCGTGCACCATGGCGTATAGCAGGTGCGTCCACAAATGAAGGCTTAAAACGCATTAAACGCGCTAAAAATGAGCAATTACACGCTTCTGCAGGCTATGGCGCGCGCGCTCCCAATGCAGACGCTCCTCAGATCTTCAGTACCATGGGACAACGGCGCCGCCGCTACTTTCCCCCGCAGGAGAATCAGCCGAGATATGGCGCGGCCGCCTCCTTTTTCCACTGCCCCCTTTTAGTACACTGTAGCTTGGTGGCGACCAGCCACTGCAAGTTTAACGCGGAGCTTGAGTCGGTGGCATGAATGATTGAACCTCTTTCCTGCATTTCGCCCTCCTTCCTCACGTGCCCCTGCCCTTGTTGTTTTCGTTCCCGGTCAGGGGGCCGTGCTTTATAGTTTTTTTTGTGAAGCATTTCTTAGCGAACTTCAGCGACTTTGGGCGTATCTATCTATCTATCTATCTATCCATCTATCTATTTATCTATCTATCTATCTATCTATCTAGCCTCCTACGACTTTAAGCTCTCCTGGCCGTCTCAGTAATGGTACTGACACCAAAGTTGGTGTGGCACAACATGAGTGTAGAACGAGCATTACTGACTAGTCATAACATAAAAATCTTGACATATATGTCAAGATTTCATAGTCTTTCTTCTCTTTCGGTGGTTTCGCTCAAATGACATTTTGCAAAACTGGTATGCTATGACATGACCGCCTGGCAAGCGTAAGTGACAGACCCTAACGTGGAAATCATGGCATGCATGTTATGATTTAAATGTTATAACTTGTCTTGCGACACGCCACGCTCATCAGTGCGCTATCGATCGTTTCGCTAGCTTCATATATACCAAATTCGGTATTATGAGACGTGAATGGATTACGAAAGCACATGATTGGTGTAAACATGATAATCATGACACGAGTGTCATGTAAGAACGTAACAACATACTACGCTCATAATGCGCTCGCGGCCCTTTCGATAGCGTCACATGCACCAAATTTGTTGTTACGTGGCGAGAATGGACGACGAAAGTAAATGAGACGTCCAAACATGATAATCATAACATGCGTGTCATAGAGAACATGACATGCTACGCTCATAGGGTGCTCGCGCAGCTGATTCGCTAGGTCCACATATACCAAATTTGGTATCACGTGACGTGAATAGACGACGAAGTTAAATGACTTATCTAAACATGATAATCTTGATATGCGTGTAATGTAAAACTTGAGTACATGCTACGCTCATAGCGTGCTTGCGGCCGTTCCACTAGCTCCACCTATGCGAAATTTGGTATCAGGTGACATGAATAGACGATCAAGGTAAACGACAAGTCCAAACATGATAATCAAAGCATGAAATTAAGTCACGTACGGCATAATTTACGTCCGCCTGGTAACGTTGTGCTGATTTTAAGGTGACATATCAACCATCCTCATTGTCCTTCGCACACCATCGATTCCCCCAGTACGTGGGATCTGCCAATTTTTCTTTTATTACTGTGCCACTTTTATGCCTTAATGCTTGTCGTGTGGCTCTTCCTACTGTCCACATTTGATTTTCTCTACAGCTTCTATCCAGTTGTCTCCATTGCTGCTATAAACAAAAGCCGTGAAGGCTGTACTCCCGCCTTTTGCCCGCCAAGTCTTTCGCCAGCGAGATTGGCGCTCCTTCATTCTGAGCAGGCAAATGCCCGCGTTGTCTTAAATGAAGCGATGCCAACCAAAATCGCCTCGTTTCTTCCGGTGTGCTCACCGTGCGTGAGTGAGTGACTGAGTGAGAACAACCCTAATATTGTACACTGCAGGCGCTGAGGTTGCCACACGCCACCTGGCAACTTCCACGTGGGGACCGGCAGATCAAGCTTGACGGCTCTGTCACGGGCGCACTGGACGGCCAGGATTCGTTGCTGAAGTTCTAGGCTGCTCAGAAGCGCCTCCCATTTAAGTTTCGTATAAGTCGGTCTATGCGACACGCACTCCCAGAGCATGTGTGCTCTAATGTAGCGGTCTGCCCGCACGCGGTTCAGGTGACGTCGGGGAATTTCTGGGGATAACTATAATGAAGAAGCAGAATCGCGAGTTAGGCGAGTTGGTGGATGTTCATCATGGATGTTCTCTGTCCGTATCTAACCCGTTGCGCTGTAAAATGTTCCACGATCAATTTAATTTAGGTATGCTAACAACGGGTACAAATGGGTTGGAAGTAAGCGCAAATAGACCGCCTGTGCTCTATTGAGTTTTTAATGTGGCATGGGAAAGCTCGCCTCGCCATTTTGTGATTCTTGAAATCTCGTTGCATCTGATAGGGGTGTCTTTATGTCCCGTGTAGTTGGCGCTGGAGCCCTCGCCCAGGTCGAAAGCAGCGCGATCGGTGAGCGCGCGTGCTGCCGTGGGGGCCGACTCATTCGGGTTCAGTGCAACGCTCTTTACTGAAGCGACATGCGCGGGGAACCAGTATATGGTGTGAGGAACTATCCCATGGCTCGTGGAGCTGGTCAAGATTCTGGCGCCATGTGTTGATATGTGGCCCTTTTGGAACACCCTGACGGCTTCTTTTGAGTCGCTGTATCTCGCTCGGTTTCCAAGGAAGGCAGAGGCACGAAGGGGAGACAGAAAGTTAGGTGGGCCGATGGGATAAAGAAGTTAGCAGGTAAAACGTGGCGGCAGATAGCACAAGACCGGGTTGATTGGCGCATCATGAGAGAGGCCTTTAGGCTTTTACCCTGCAGTGGACGTAGTCATGATGATGATGATGATGATGATAACGATCTCACTCGGTTTCACTTACATCTTACCTGCCGGCATCATGCCGACAAAGTCAGGCGTATTTCTTAGAGCTGCTTCGAGGAATAATAACTCAGATGAGAAGATCTCGGCATTATTTTATTCAATCTTTTCCAAACATGATTAGAGTTGGAAAGCTGTGATGGAAAGGAAAAAAAAACGCTCCACTACTGACAAACCTGAGGAAGACAGTTATGAACGGCGCAAAAAACACGGGACACACAAAATGAATAAAACACAAGGACGGGCGCCGGACTCAAAACTAATGAGTTATAACACATATATACAGGCGCCACGTGCCTGTATATATGTGTTATAACTTATTAGTTGTAAGTCTGGTGCCCATCTTTGTGTTTTCTTCATTTTGTGCTAGTTATTCTACATGCTCAATTTAAAACGCATGTGATTCAGCATTGTGGCTTAAATGAAATTATTAAGTTTTAAGAAATATGTGAATGTGATGCCGTCTCAAGTAGGTCGAGATTTCGATATGGTCTGTGAAGTGAAAAGAAAACAAATGCCGTGTGAGTATTTATTAGTGTAATCTAACACTTCGACACATTATGCAGCCATGGGACGCCTGCTAACGCTTAAAGTCAACGTATGGTTTCTGTGATTGGTTGTATAGTTGAGTGTTACAAATGTTCGGCCCCTATAAAACGCGTGACTTTTTTTTGCGTTTCTAACAAGACGTATACCTACAATACGCATTGCTGTGCTGTTTATGAGATCGAACAAAACAAAAAGACGTACACCCATAATAAGAATTGTGTTGAATAAAACAAATAGACTGCTTGATATTGCAGCATTTTTCTTAAATTTTGTTTGAGTTAACTGACTACGTGAGCAACGCTAGACGCATGCACGTAAAAAGTACACCATTTTCCTAAAGACAATCCTCATAGTTTTCCAAGCAGCAGCATTGCGCATGGGTGGCATCACGGGTTGAATGGGGCTAGCGTGGATGCTTCGGTGAGTGCTGGAAGATTCGTTTAGGTTTTGTGAGCGAACGAACTAGGTGGCAGCTGCGGGCGCTGTGGCGGGCACGTGGCAGGTGAGCAAGAGAGTGACATCAGCGCGCACTGTGAGGGGAGCGTCACCTCAATGCAGAGCGGCGGCGTGACCTACTTGCCCCGCTCCTAGACTTGCGGTGAGGGGATTGTGTTGCGGTGCGTTTGTACACACGCAGGTGCCAACGGTGTTACACACGTGAGTCAAAAAGCTGCCTCGCATTTAAGAAGTACGCAGCACGTTGAGCGCACGCACAGTGTTAAAAAATGGGGCTGCCTATTTGAAATAAATAAAGTAAAACAACCAACGTAACAAGTGGCATGGCTGACTAGTCGAGCAACGTCGATAGTGCAACCAGAATGAAAACTGCATTAAAAAACGAGAAGTAGCGAGTGCTTTACGCAAGGTTTCAATGAGGTGTAGCGTATGCATCTGGTTTTTGCACCCTCTGTAGTTGGTGGCATCACCTGTAGTGCTCAAAGCAGGAGCGCACGAGGTGGATAGAGAACAGGGGGGGAGGGGGTGGCATCTATAGATTCTGAGGCGTTGGAACTAACGATGAAAATGCAAACACGTTTGATTAAAAAGGACGACCGCTTTTTTCGTCTGCTGACACATCCGGCTGGTGGGAACTAAGAAGCGACATCCAAAGTCGCGTTAAAATACAGTGACTATCATCGCAATCTCTACATGCTTTGTGCAAATCCCTACTTGGCTGCTTAAAATAACAGGTGCGGCTGAGCTAGTTGGTGAAAGAGAGAAAAAAAGGAAAATGGAAGGTCGGGAAGTTAGTCAGATATTGACATCTGGTTTCCTACCCAGCACTGGGGGTAAGAAATTAGGGGCAAGAAAGAGGGAGTAGATAAAGAGCGGGGAAAACGCACGTGTACATATGAGAAAACAAAAACACACACAGGAAAGGCGTTCTGGCTACAACCGTTCAGAAAGGTCGGTCGATCGCAAAAAGTGCAGTAGCGCTTTCAGGGTCTCCTTCTGTGAAGTTGCATCTTGTCGATATTGTAAAATTCTTTCCTTCGACAGAACTGGATTATCTCATTCGCTGAGTTTTTGCGAAGGCATAGTCATTGTTTACTATACTCTTGGCAGTCACAAAGGATATGCTAGATAGTTTCTTTTTTGCCAGAGTGACCACAGGTGTCGGTAGCGACCATCACGATGCGGAAAATGTAGGCGTTGGTAAATGCAATTCCCAACCGCAGCCTACATAAAAAAGGTCTGGTCTGCTCAGCAGAGCATCGACGGTACTTGAAGACTCAACGTAGGGTCAAGCGAGTACCGTCGGGTATCCTCGAAGTGCGGCTGATTCCATTGTGATGTGGTTTGCTATCGAGCAAGCCAGTGAAGCTTTCGTGCAGCATCTGTCTTAGAAAGTAGTAGTATCAGTTCATGGTCCTCTGCGTGGGCTAAGCGGGCAGCTTGATCGGCCCGTTCATTGCCGATGATTCCGCTCTGACTACTAACCAAAGAAATGTAATTTGGTGCCCTTTCTCAGTCAGGTATTGTATAACCTCTGCTGTCTCTAGTATCAGTTGCTCGTGCAGTCCACGGCGTAAGGCTGATAGTAGAGACTGCAGTGCCGCCTTCGAGTCCCATAAAATAGTTCACTTGCGTGTAGGTTAATCAAAGACAAATTGCAACGCGGTGCGAATGGCTGTCAATTCTGCGGCCGTTGATGTTGTCGCGTGGGATGTCTTGAATTTATTCGTCATGACCAACCTTGGTATTACGACTGCTCCGGTTGAGCTGTTCAGCCGAACCAATTCGTTAGTGTATAAATGTAAGTGTCTTGATATTTATCATACAAGAGAAGTAGTGTGAGCTGCTTTAGAGCGGGTGACGGCAAATCGGCTTTTTTCTGTACGCCAGGTATGGTATTATTACTTATTGATTGAGGGAGGCTCCATGGTGGAGTTACAAGTGTAGCGGAAGCAGAGAACGAAGTAGGGATTCACTCACCATGTGCGGTCGCTGTTTTGCGGTTAGATGTGCGTGGTCGGTCCACTGGTATAGAGGCTAGGTGATGGTGAAGAGTTCGAACAAGGTGTCAAATATGTGTCCCCAGTACTCCAACACCAATGTGGGTATTGATGACGTGGTTCCTTGTGATGGCGATAGGTGCCGCTAATAATGCACTTTGGGGCAAGCTGGAGTGCTTGAGCTTGAACACTTTGAAGCATTTTTATACTTGTTTTACGTGCGTTGGTCATCTCAGGTAGGCTGTACCTAATGAATCCAAGGAAAAGAACCCTGTATAGCTGCAAGATAGCGGCTGTGAACATTCCCCAGTTCTTTCCAGCGAAGAAATTGAACAAATGGCACAAGCCTGTTAGCCACCTTTTGATGCATGATACATGTGGCCTCCGAAAGAGGTCTCTGTCAATTATAACACCTAGGAACTTGTATCATCGGAGGTGAAGTATCAGTTGGCTGTTTATCAGAACACTGTACTTCTGTAATAGTTTGCGCGTAAATGCCACAAGTGCACATTTCTCAGAGGAAATTTCCAGACTTCGTTTACGGAGGTAAAAATCAGCTTGAGTTGCAGCTCTCTGAATTCGCACTCGCAGCTGTAGACGTGTTGCTGCAGACGTCCAAACGCAGATGTCGTCCGCGTACATTGACAATCTGATAGTACTTGGCAGATGCTTAAGGAAAACAATTAACGTCAGGTTGAATAGTACAGGGCTAAGTACGCCACCCTGGGGAACACCATGGTGGCTGTAATGTAGTGAAATGTCACCATCCTCGGTTCTCACGAAAAACGATTGCTCAGAGAGACAGCTGCGTAGCCACTCAAACATCCGACTGCCCACTCCTACCTCTTTGAGAGTGGTAGTATAGCTTCATGAGGGCCGTTATTATACACACCTTTTACTTAAAAAAATAAAGAAGCGCGGAGGCGATTATGACCTTTTTTGTATTGCACGTAGCTGACCAGGTCTATTACGCTATCAGTTGATGATCGGCAACAGTGAAAACCCATCATAGCGTCTGAGTAGATGTTGTGATGCTCCAGGTATTATTCTAGCCGTCCTAGTACAATCTTCTTCATCAGTTTGCCCAAGAAACTCGCCAGTGCAATCGGGCGGTACGATGTGAGCACCAATGTTGACTTGCAAGGCTTCAGTAATGGAATATAACGGTCGGTCTTCCAATCAACTGGGAGGGTGCCCTCTCGCCATGAATCATTGTATATCTCGAGGAGGGCACTTCTCGCACACTCACCAAGGCGACGCACTGCTCTGTAGGATATTCCTTCAGGCCCGGGTGCTGATGTCCGCCCACACAAAGCTGGTGCTGCTGTAAGCTCATGAATAGAAAAAAAGTTGGCAAAGTTGGTCTATACGGTGATCGCTTGGTGTCGTGCCACCACGTGAGTGCGTGAAAATGCTGGGGTATGCGAGATGACCAGATTATTTGGCACACAACTCTTCTGCCACATCGACCTCCAATCTCTGTTGAGTGAGGGCAAGAGCCTTGAATGGAGATCACTAAATGGGAACTGTCCGGAGCCCTCTTACTGTCCTCCACAAGTGTGATAAAGGCTTGTGAGAATCTAATGATGCGCAGAAGGCAGCCCACCGTTATGACTGTAGCTTGTCTACGCGGCGCTGTATCTTCTTTTGACGACGTCTAGCAGTTCGTAAATCATCAAATGCTTTCGTGCGTCAGCACCTCCATTCCGCACGCTGTCGCAGAGCCTGAAGTTGTTTTAATTCTACATCAGATTTCGTTACTCTGGAAGAGTACGTGTGGGTGCACACCGTGTCTTGCACTGTGGACTTGATCACATCTTCTAAGTCAATCTAGATGTTTTTTGACAGCGTTCTTCCGTGAGAGATTCAAACTTGGTCTTGTCCACTCTTTGGATAGTGTCGCGTATCTTGCAAGGTGATAGTCCTGTGATCTTGACATACAGGGGAATGTGGTGGCTCCCATGTGTTTCTATGTTCAAAAACCATCCGGCACATCTCACGAGACTTCAAGAGACAAAAGCCAAGTTACGGCAGCTGCTGTATCCAGGGCCGCGTAAAAATGTCGGACTGCCATCATTCAACAAGCACAGCTCGTTGTCTGAAGCAAAAGTTATCAGACTTCTGCCCTTTGCGCTGATCTTCGGGCTCCTCCATAGCGTATGGTGGGCGTTAAAGTCGCTGATCATGACCCGTGGGCCAGAAGTGGATCATAGAATGTATATTTGTCTTCTATGGTTAAATCTGCTTGATGACGACAGGTAGGCACCGACAAAATTGACAGTAAGACCCTTTTTCTTCACTGTTAAGTATACATATTGGTTAACATTGACAGGTGGTAGACACTGAAGAATGTAATTAACAGGTCGCGGTGAATAAACAGCAGGACTTTGCTGTTTCCACTAAAAGTATATATGGTAAAACACTGGGCGTGAAAACACGAACGCAATAGAGATATGAAGGCAACAACAGTTGGGGTAGACGCAGGTACCGTTTAGTTGCGAAAGCATTTGTATGAACACTCTCGGCTGCAATTTGCCACCAGCGTCGACGTGGGCATCGGCATAACCATCATTCACCGTATATGTACACGTAGTGTATACATGAAAAAAGAATACCGAAAATTATTCCAGGAAAACAATGACTCGGGCATGCGGAATCAAACATCCGACCTCTGAATTGCAAGTGCAAGGCGCTAGCCACTGAGTCATGAAGGAACGCCTCTATACACGTTCAAACGGCAAGCTATGTATATGTACCACTTACCGTTGGCGATGGTAATATCGGGGGGGGGGGGGGGATATCGTGTTTTGAGCATTACAGCGAGAAGGTGCAACGAGCGCGCGTCGCCAGATTGTTACGACGCGGCGGCTCTCGTACTTACACCAAAAAGTGCATCCAAATCTGAACACATGGGCCTACAGCATTTTCACCTCCATCGAAAATCCTCTTTTCTGCCTCCGACATTCAAGCGCTGCGACCAATAATTGGTGAGGGCTCTTTTACCGCGTCTTTGGGCACCTCATGCCATGTCGCTGGTAAGGTTACAGACGGCGATCAAGCAGCCCCGAAAGTCACAGAAAACGGTGTCATATCTGCAAAATACTAGTAGACAATGTACACACTTACATTTATTAATTCGCAATAAACAAACATTTACTTCTGTCAATAAACACATGTTTTGCATTACACTGATTCCTATGGCGGATAAATCACTGATGACTTTTAATTAGGCTTAAGTATAGATACATAAATACCTATACATATGCGGAACATGAGGGCAATGGCGAAAACACGCTGAGTGTACGCATATAAATCCAGCCCCAATAAAAGAGAAAACTTGTCCAAATACTTTATCCTTTGGCTCAGCATACTTTTTGTAAATTCGAATATTTTTATTTCAGCGGTATTCTTGCAGTAGCTTCACAAACGTGTTTAAAATGCAGTTTCCCTACTCTTTTTTTATTGGTGTACAGCTACCAGGAATTTCATGCAATCATGAAGGCGCTCCTTATTCAGTGTTATTTTTAGGCTCCAGCCTTTTAGAGAGCGCTCAGGCTTTCGCTGTTTACAACTCAGAGTGAGAACGCATGTTGTTTTGACTGTTTCTGGAAAATCCTGAAGACTTCAAGACATTTGTAACGAGCATACGGGCTACGTTTGTTTATTTTGCAAAGTCACAATGTGCGTTTTTTGCAACATCGCAAACACTGTGTGAACGCTTTAGCTACCACCATTGTTGCCTTTCCCGGCACTCGCTGTGACGTTAGCTGCACTCCAACACCCCGGCAGACGCCTCGCAGATATCGTCAACAGAAAATAGCCTTCATGCGGTGCCGTGTTCTCGCTAGCCTTGGGGAGAGTGTCACCGAACCCGGTTATCTCTCGGTTTTCGAGGCAAAAAGAACGCGTTTTCTCACTTTGTAAGATAAACACTAGCAGGTGCCAGAAACTTGTCCCCGTTTTTTTTTATTTCTTTAACGCGACAGCGTTAAGAAGCTCGGTTTTCAGAAATTTTGATGTTGGCATCGGCATCGTTGGTTGTAAGCGAAAAATCATCATCTTGTCCATGACCGTAAAAGCGAGAAATATGCACATAAACTAAAGAATAATAATTTCTAGGTAGAAGGGAAGATCGAACCCAGGCCATTAGCATGGCAGGTAGGGTCCTACCACACAGCTGAACCTATTTTTTTTTCACAGGTATATGTTGAGGAGAGTATTATAGTGCGCAATAAAACACAAATAAAACAAAATAACAATCACAGGATGACAACAAGCACTCAGGTTTTAAAAAGGGAACACTCAGCGGTTATTGCAGCGGATATCAGAAATGCGAGAGTTCTTCCCATTATGTTATAGAGGAAAAGTGGTGAGGCCACACACCTGTCCAGTCTAAACTCCCTGTCCTTAATCCTCCTTCCTCCTCTGGTCTAATAGCTAGGCGTTCATTGTCTTTAGGGTGAGTATTAATCTGACCAAACTGACATAACGCCAACGAATGCATGGGGGAATTTATCAGATATTATCGTATTATAAATAGGAAAAAGGAAAATATTGGCAGAAATTATGTACAGTGGGAATCGATGATATGCGAAGAACCAATGAGGAAGGTTGAAATGTCACTTTAAAATCAGCACAACGTCACGAAGCGAAGGTAAATTATTGTATACATGACTTCCATGCCATGATTATCACGTTTGGAGATGTCATTAGCTTTCGTCGTCTATTCACGTCACGTAATACCAACTTTGTTATATGTGGAACCCGATAAACGGCTGCGAGCACGCTATGAGCGTAGCATATAGTCATGCTTTCATGACACGCATATCATGATTATCATGTTTGGAGGTCTCATCTACCTTTGTCGTCTATTCACGCCACATGATAGCAAATTTGGTATATGTGTAGTTGGCAAAATGGCCGCGAGCACATCATGAGTGTGGTATGGTCATGTTCATAAATCACATGCGTGTAATGGTCACCATTATGCACCAGTCTTATACCTTCGTCATTCATTGACGTCACGTCACACCAAATTTTGTACATGTGGAGCTAGCAAAACGGCCGCGAGCGCCTCAAGAAGGGTCCAATATACTCCGACGTAATGTTAACGCGCGCGCACGCTGGGCGCAGCGATGCTACGCTAGCAAAACGTGAGCATTGTATAGTCTGACGCCTGGCGCAACCGGTGCGACCAGTGTCCGTCGGCGCGGCCCGGCAGCAACCGGTGCGGAATGCGACATGCTGTAGTTCGCGCCGATGACGTTACCCAGACAGCACTGCGTCTGCCTCTCCTTCTGACGGAGGGACGCAGAGTTCGCTTGAACGCGCATGTATCATAGCAACGCTAAACACGAACGCCGGCGCGCACATGCGTCGGGTCACGTTGAAGTGTATTGGCGCCTTGAGTTTGGCATGTAGTGATGTTCTTACATGGCACGCATCTCATAATTACCCTGCTTGCACCACACACATACCTTCAACATCTATTCACGTGACGTAGTACAAAATTTTGCATATGTGAAGCTAGCGAAACGGCCGCGAGCGCGTCATGAGTGTGGCATGTAGTCATTTTGTTACATGACACGCATATCACAATTTCCATGTTAGGGTCTGTCGCTTGTGTTCGCCATGCAGTGTTGTTATACCATACTAGTTTTGCAACATGTCATGTGAATGAAACCACTGCAAGAGCACCAAGACCATGCATTGTAAGTCATGACATTCATGACGTACATGACATGATTTTTATGTCATGGTTAGTCAGTTATGCTCTTCATACAGTCAGGTTATGCCATACCAAGTTTGGTATTGGTACCAATATCGAAAGCGCCTGGACAGCTAATTGGTTGTAGGTGGCTAGATAGATAGATAGATAGATAGATAGATAGATAGATAGATAGATAGATAGATAGATAGATAGATAGATAGATAGATAGATAGATAGATAGATAGATAGATAGATAGATAGATAGATAGATAGATAGATAGATAGACAGACAGACAGACAGACAGACAGACAGACAGACAGACAGACAGACAGACAGACAGACAGACAGACAGACAGACAGACAGACAGACAGACAGACAGACAGACAGACAGACAGATAGATAGATAGATAGATAGATAGATAGATAGATAGATAGATAGATAGATAGATAGATAGATAGATAGATAGATAGATAGATAGATAGATAGATAGATAGATAGATAGATAGATAGATAGATAGATAGATAGATAGATAGATAGATAGATAGATAGATAGATACGCTCAATGTCGCCGAAGTTTGCTATAGCATGCTTCGCATTGAAAAAAAAACGACGAAAAGAACCGAACCTGCGATTTGATAATAACGCGCCCGATGCTCTGCCAACTGAGCTACCACAGCGGCTGTCGCCTCGCGTCCAATTTACGGGGTATAAATGTGCATTAAACGTAGGAGCGTCAGTCAGTGTGGCCAATAGCCATGACGACGAGTAAGAGGGGGGGGAGGGTGGGTTCGTCGTATTTTTGTATGTCGTGCGTGCGTTTGTATGTGTGCGTGTATGTATACGCAAGCAAAACGAAAATTTTTGAGGAGTTCTTAGAATACGTAGTGCATTCTAGAACTATCCTCGAATTCATTCTGCAAGTACATTTGCGGAGTACCCACTATGGCATTATTATTTTTTTTTTGTTCTGGTATACCTGCCACACATCCCTACGCAACACGCGCACTTGTGCAAGCGCACTCCTTGTTGATGCTGTTGTTGACGATGATTATCAACAGAAAGCCTTCTTGGTTCTTGGTCCGGTCTTTCATATTCAGCATCCGTGGTATTGCTAGTGGGCGCAATAGTCTATAAACATTATGTAAATGACACTACTCACCCCTGGGGAACAGTGCAGGATGGCTCCATTAACCATCATTGTAGTCTAGTGGCTGCGTAAGGCCACTCGGCGGCTAAGCCGCTGGTTGCTAGTTTAAATTTCAGCCGCGGTGGCCGCATTTTTGATGCATGGAAGCAAAAAGGCTTGGGACCCGTCTGCTCAGGTATAGGTGCATGATAAAAACTCCAGCTGGTGAAAATCTGTGGAGCCTTCCACTAGGGCGCCTCTCACAATTATAGGATGGCTTTACGACGTTAAACTCTGCCAATTATTGTTACGTTGGCCCGAGCTTGATCAAAGGGTGGACAATTTCAAGCTTTTGCCACACCCCTCTTTTAAATGAGCTATCATTACGAGAGTTCAAATGCCACCCCCTGGACGCATTGCGTTCCATTGGTTACGATGAAACGAGTTCTCACATCAAGGATGGCTGACAAAATTAAGTGGTCATTTCAAACCAGACACATCTTCATTCACTTGTTGGTCGTTCCACTGAATCAAAAATGCACCCATGCAATAAAGATGTAAGCAAATCTTAAATCTTACTAACGATATTTTTTAAAAGACAGGCTATATAAACTCATGTCCAAGCTTTTACCGTCTGCGCTAGGTATTCTTTAGAATAATCAACGCTATGGCTTCTGAGATTAGTTCTGACAACATGAATTAGTTCGCCTTACAACGTGGCGAACGCCGCTGCACCCGACACCACGTGTGTTATTATCATAGGCTGCCTGTACATTATGTTGCGCTGCTCAGCAGGTGCATGCCCTCTTAGTCGTCTTCACTGTCTGTTAGCTTTCCGACAATGTACGAATAGCTGATAACTAGCCAATGAAGTCAGGACACACTAATAAATTCAAGCTACTTAGGCACTAATTAATCCAAGTTGAGTTATGGCCGAGGTAATAGAGTCCAATATTAAAGCTATGTTAAAAAAGTATGTAAAGCTAACACTGTGGCAAGACCATCCGAATAAATGCAGCATTTATTATGAGCACGCTAACCAAGGTCATGCTAATCAGATCTTAAAAAATAATGTTGCTTATTATAATCGTGTTAATTAGGACTATGCTAATTTATATATACTAATCATGTTTTGGTAAAAACTGTAGACAATTATCGTGAAGCCCTTGTTGAATACGCTTAAGCTCATTATTGTCATGCTAATTAAAACTTGAGGGATCACAGCAAAACTGTTCATTATCGCAATATTTAAGCTCTAGCTATTTAGTGTAAACAAAACGAAGACTGATCTGACGTATTCTTCACTTAAAAGCAGAGCAAGCAGACTGAGTTGACGAGCAACCTAAAAACATGAAATCTAGGTGATTCCAAACTCCTATTAGCTCCAATCTTTTCCAAGTACTGCAAGCTGGCCAATTTATATTATAAGCAAGAAAGTTCCTCGTTAGCGTACTCTGCATGAAGCGCGTGACAGCCACACAGGCAAGTGAGGATTAGAGCTGGAGCCTTCTCGAAATCAATGAGTCTGTACTTGAAGTCACGCGTCAATCAGTTTGATTCACGGTCTCCCGCCGTGAAGATCATGTCCGCCAACTGGGCAGTGCTCACGCCACAACGCCAGCGAGCGGTGCATTATTCATCTATCACCTTTATTGCGCAGAGTATGCACACACGCGCGAAAAAGTAAGACATAGCATCACGAAGCTACGAAGCCTCCCATTGAATTTCAACGCGCTTACGGCGTACCCTCCCACAGCCACGTTGCCGCCATGATGGAAGCACCGCTGGGCACAACTTTTCGTATATTTATCTGCAATAACTCTTAGAAGCGAAACAAGCTCCATGGGAGTGCTGCCATGTGCACCCTTGGCGCCTTCGAGAATGGAAATTTCCATGCTGTAGGGCGAAATACCCTGCCCGAAAGAGGACAAACACCTATGAACAAGCCCGTGGGAGGCACGGGATAACGCGAAAATCACGCTGACGCCATTGCATTGTTGAAATGTTCACTGAGGCGGCACTGACGTGTTCGCAAATCGGTGTTTGTCTTTGATAACCGCTACAAATTCCATATATATCCGTATGTGGCACCATGCTGCTTCTTTAAGCTGTTTTCAACTCGCTATCATGGCATGCTCTGCACTGTCTTCGTGCCATGACCACAATCGTGCGAGTTTGCAGCAAGCTCTTGTTGCCCAGAAGCTTGGTCCATCGTGAATAGCACTCCTGGTCGACTAAAAATGAAGGCCCCACAAACAGGTATGTGCAAAAAAAATCTGCATGGACTATCAGAAAACTATCACAAACCCGAATGTCTCAAGTGATTTGGTTAAATATTCACACTCACAGCTTCCACTAAAAGGATGAAAGCAACAACATTAATTATTGCACTCTGTCTGTTGTTAAGTGCGTTCCTTCCTCTTTTTCTTAGAATTATTTATTACGTGAAAGGCCTAAACATTCACATAACGAATTCTCACCCCCTCTCCGTGAGTATGAGCCAATAGTTGAGGTATCATCATCATCATCATCAACAACAACAACAACAAAAAATGGCTAGTTTGTTACCACAGCTGCACCACTGTCACGTGATACTTTACGGATATGAAAGACAGTGACTATATACTAACACCCGAAAGCCTAAGAAAAGTGTTAGAGATCAACATATCAGAACAAATTAAGCGAAGGTTTTTTGTAAACATGAGTATAAAAGCGGTATCCTGACGATGCAATAAAACTACGCGGCCCCCTGAAAGTGACACACAGTTCATTAAAGGGTACTGGTATTACATACCTGAATGATTTGCAAAACATAGAAATATGTTAGCCTGACGAAGGGAAGGCCATCCGCTTCGATGCTTCATGGGTGTCAATCGGTGCCACGCTAAAATTTTGTTCGGGCACAACTTTAGCAAACGTGAGTACTGAGAAGACATGCTTCCCGATAACTCATGTAGGGGTCATTTCCGAAGAAGACTTGGGGCTAGCATTTCATCCAACAACATGTCGATACCGTTCTCCAAAATGAGTCATGTCTATGAATGCAGATCCTGAAATATTCTTTCTAAGGGCGAAGCCTTGTAGGCCCATATCCCACCTCTCCCCCACTTGTCCTCTTTCTCTTAGTCTCTGCCCTCTGTAAAATCCGAAGACTTATTTCGTAGATAGCCGGGATTAAAGGACTGATACGCCTGGAGATGAAGAGCATGGCGTCTCGAAGCTGCCGTTTATTGCTACAAACTTCCAAGAAGCAAAAAAAAAAAACTCACGTGCCACGTTTCATTTCTCGTTCTTCTCTTCCTCTCATGCGCACAATTTTGACAGTTTTAACATCCTCTCCCCTGGGCTGGTTGACGCTGCGCACGCCACACACACACTTGCTCAGTCGTTCCCGCCACCGAGCGCAGCAAACGTTCTCCCCAACCACCCCACACTCTACCGTCTTCATGAAATGAATCATAATGTAGTACAGCGCGAAAAACATACCGTGGTTCGTTTGTTCGCTTACCATCCACAACTCACGCTACTTAGCCGAGCAAAGCGACTGCTAATTTTTAGGGGCGAAGTTCCTTGGGGGTTGAGCCACGTCCATCCTTGTCCCTGATGACGATGAAGAACAAGCGCGTTTCAGACAACACATTCTCTTTCTGCCATTTTCTGCATTTTTACACCACTAGACTACTCATTTTCTGTTGGGCTTCCTGATTACACGCAAATATTTTGGCCAAGTTTTTAGCTGTTAATATTCCCTCACGTAAAAGTATTTTACCTGTAACTTCCTTGGCTATACACTGTAAGCAAAAGTTAGCCGAGATGGGAGTTTCTCCAGCACGTAAGCCCACAAAACTCCCCTGCCCCAATTATTTACTCCCTGGTAGGTAGTGAACTCGACACATGTCGTAAAACGCCCCCTGCTTAATGACAGGGTTTATGAATGGCATGACCTTCTTAAACTCCCCAGGGAGTTTCAGGTCACGTGGGTAGAACTCCCTATTGAAGCTTTGAAAACCCTCTTTGGGCGTGACGTGCGTGCGTGTGTGTGCGTGTGTATGTACGGGCATATGTTTGCACGTCGGTGTGAAACACAGGTGCTTCGTGTGGCTAACCATGTGAGCATCTGTCAACAGGCAACGAAATTATCAGTGCAGCGAAAAATTGCAACGACCGGTTGGTATTTACTTTGAATATTTCAATATATTTCGCACCGTTAAACCACGCTGCACATCGGTCCGATTCCTCAATAAAATGCCGTGAATGTCGCGCTTCAAACGGCCGAGTAACAAAAAACTTCGAAGAATAATTTAATGGTAGCAAAAGTAAGTTGTTACGATCGTCAGCGGCTGCTCCTGGAGTTTCACCGTCAAAAACTTCGAAGCGGCGTGAAGTAGGTTTCGCTCGACAACGGCAGCCTGGCCGGCTACCGGTGTAAGAGTTGCGCCGTCGACGCGCTCGCCCCGTCTCCGCCGATAGTGGCTTCTCGGAGTGTAACCGGTATTTAACCGGCTGTAACATCTAAGTGGTAAGAAGGCCTCACTATGCCGTCGGTATCAAGCCGGCATCCTATCGAGCTCGCACTGCGCGCCGGCCGCTGTGGCAAGCGCTACGAGCTACCACCGACCACCGGCAGTTCGAAGAATGTGTTTTACAAAAAATGAAGTCTGCTGGGATGAATAACAGTCTTCTGCGCCTTGCGACTGGAGCTGTCAAATGAATAACTACAAGGTGAGCGCCGAACGAGGCGGAGTACGATCGACAGTGATTGCACCGTAAAACTTCAAAGTGGTTCGAAGTAGGCTTCGCTCGACTACGGCAGGCTGGCCGGCAACCAGTCTGAGAGTTGCGCCGGCGACGCGCTCGCCCCGTCTCCGCCGATAGTAGCTTCTCGGAGTGTCACCGGTATTTCACCAGCTGCAACATCTAAGTGGTAGGAAGGCCTCGTTATGCCATCAGCATCAAGCCGGCATCGTATCGAGCTCGTACTGCGCACCGGCCACCGTGGCGAGCTCTACGAGCTAGCTAGCACTGACTGCCGGCGAGCCAATCAATGTGTTTTACAAAAAATGAAGACTACTGGGATGAATAATAGACTTCTGCGCCATGCGACCACAGCTTTCAAATGACTAACTCGAAGGCGAGCGCCGAATGAGGCGGAGAAACACAGAAACAGCGTACGGCATGCATGCATGCCCATGCAATGCGGGCGAGCAACGGAAACAGCGACTGCGAACCGTCTCGTTAGTTTAAGTCTATTGCTCCGTAGCTTAAACTGCGTGGATAGCGGACACCTATTTCTGTGCATAGGAAAAATAACGAGACGTAAACGGCACATCAGCAAGCATTTTGTGATCGCCAGCTGTCATTCATCGAATCACCGTGCCGTACTCGTGAGTGAGGCATAGTCGTCGGACGCGGTAGCGGCGGTCTTCCTCGCTTCATCGCTGGAGCTGCTGAATGTGCCTTGTTAATGTGTTCATTCAAGGCCACGCAGGCTTTGTGTATGATTCAGTGCATTTCACGGATCCACAAACAGTACTGCTAATGCAAATTCAGCCCATACGACAGAGCGCCAACTGATAAAGCTTTTTCACTATAGGTAAAAAAAATATTAAGTATTAGGCAACGGTAGGATAAAATACTTGTGTGTTGAAGTCCATACATCAGACCATCGCAATATCGTACTTAGGTCGTGCGTTTTTATTGCTTAATTATTAGCAAAAGAAGATTTCTTCCCGGGCTTCATGGGAGGTCAGAATGTGGTGCCTATATATACCCGGTGATAGAATAGTAGGTGTGCACTGCGGGTGGCAAGCTGTGGTAAGTGTAAGTGTAGTAATATTACGTGAACGTTGTGAGCATGTTTGAGTACTCTAATCATTGTTGTGTGCTTCGAAGGTAATGCAATTAAAGTTACGCTTGCGCATGGTATGGCTGCTGATGTGATTTCTATTTATCGGTTGATGCAAAAAATTTACTCCCATACTGACCTGAAAAAGTTCCCCAATGGATGTAAATAAAAGCCCCCCTGGCACCGTGCAAAAACCCCCCAACTGATGGGGAGTAACTTTTTTACTCCCTCAGGACGCTGCTTATAAAACTCCCATAGGGGCGTGCGCTAAAGGACAAGGTCATTTACTCCCATCTCGGCTTATTTCTGTTTACAGTGTAGAAACAGATTCAGTGTCATTCTGCTCGGCACTTACTCTTCCAACTTATACGGATATTCTAAGATTATTGCGATTACTTATTCCTCTACATTTGTGAAACCTGTGATCAGTATTGGTGCTAGAACACCAAGAAATCGCACTAAATGAGGTAGCGGACTCTCTGGCAAAAGCTTCTGTAGCAGCTCTATTTCTCTCTCTTTCCAGTTACCGCCTTTGTCGCTGCGGCAAGGTTCAGAAAGTATGCATTATTAGTGCTTACTCAAAGTCTCGATTCATCACAAGGCTTTCTGCATCTACTACAGATTCCTTCCCTATTGAAAATCCTGGGTTGGTGGATGCTGGAATCGTTGGTGAATATGGTGGAAAGAATAGTGGATACGGTGCAATTATTAGGGGATATGATAGAAACTGTAGAGGGCATAAAGGCTGATGAGGGCAAGAGTGAAAAAAAATGATGCCAGATGGTGGTGATGGTGGCGAGCCAATGATGGTGACGGTGAAAAATGCCGGCTGTTGGTGGCGAGGCAAAACGTGTTTCGTGGAACGCTTGGCGAGCAAGGTGCATGACGGTGACGTGATGAAAGCTTGGTGGATGATGGTGGCATGATGGAAAAGCCCATTACAGTATGTGAAATCACTTCTTAGTAGTGTTTCATTCTTGAATGTGCAGATATATATGTTTACGGTCAAAAGAAACAAACGCTCCTCATTACGCTTTCTAGAACGTTTATTTTTTTATTCCTGTGGTGTCAACAACGCTTCAATTTTGTGGAGCGAAGAATACGCGGCCGAGAATATGTTTACATTTCGCGGACGTACTTACATCAGTTCGACATCCGCGATGTGTTTCTTTGTTGTTATGTTTAGAAGACTAGAGGTGTCACTGTGAACAGTGACAATAAATGTTTTACATCGGTGCGCAGTTGTCGACAAATAAATGAGCTCGAGTTCGCAGTTGCCCCCTTAAGTGTTAGAGAAGAACACAGCGGTCACTTGATGTCGCCAGGCTAAATAATAATAATAATAATAATAATAATAATAATAATAATAATAATAATAATAATAATAATAATAATAATAATAATAATAATAACACCTGTTATTTTTTCAAATAAAACAGTACATGTGACTAGGCCTGCCAAAGCCAATTGGTGGCTTGAGTGGCAGAGCCTGGCAGACAGCAAAACAAACCGGACGCGTTACAAGATTGTATTTCATGGCCTAAGAGGAATGATGGGACAAAAAACAACGTGCATATAAGAATAGAAAGAACAGGGCATACAAGCAATAGTTACAAGCATTATAGAATAGTTACAGCAATTGAAAGTGAAAAGGTGAAAAGTAAAAAAAAAGAATTATTGCAAATGCTTCTTAAGCAAAGTACCACACTGGATGATTGTGCAGCATCATGCTTGCGAATGAGTGTATATGAAATAACACATGACATGCATTGCAATTGTAGACAGATACGCCGTAGCAGTTTCTTTATTTGTATTTTGTTTTTGTGCGAAAAATGCTGGGGGGGAAGTACGTTAAAATAGGTTGGTACATAATCGTCTCGTATTCTAGTTCCACACTTTGTTGAACACCGCGGCCTCCAGTAACGTACTTTGGGCCTTAAAGAACGAGAAGTAACATACGGAACCAGGAATTCTTTTGACCAGAAATGTTTCAAAACAAACGTTTGAATTAACAGATCATTGAAGTTTGGCATGAACGGCGTCTTTCTTAGAAGTAATGTTCAGGTCGTAAGATATATTTTTTTAAAATTGAACGCAATATTCTGTTTAATCTATTCTGCCATCGGCCAGCACAGTGTCCGTAAATGGTTAGTCCGTAACGCAGGATACTGTAACCTAAAGCGTGTGCTATCATCTTACATACTGAGAACGGCATGCTGTATCTTATGTTATATAATAGACATGACACAGCGCGAAGTCTTTGGCAAGCATAGGCGAGATGACTATTCCAGGAAAGGTCGCTGTCAATGTATAAGCCAAGGTATTTCACAACAGATGAATACTGTAATGAACTACAAGAGCAGGAGGAACAGTCAGAACAATGCAAAATGAAAGGACAGTCAAGGGTTACTTTCTTCAATGGATTATGGAGGCAGATTAGATTAGTTTTAGACACATTTATATTATTAACGTTATCTCGAAACCAATCCATGGCTTTAGTGGCAGCTGACTGAAGAAGAGTAATCGCCTCATAAAAGTTGTTTGCAGTCGTCACGATCACAGTGTCGTCGGCGTATTGATATTAGAAAAACCGGTATCGCGCCGTGAAGGTCATTTAAAAAAATATTGAATAGCAGTGGACAAAGAATTGATCCCTGTGGAACGCCGGTTTTGATGATTTGGAACGCGCTGCGAGATTTTTCAACGCATACAAGTTGATGCCTGCCTTGGAGGAAATTCGCCAACAGAGACAAGAAAGCACCCCTAAACCTTAACTGAAAAAGTTTATCCAACAACAAGGTATGATGGACACTATCGAAAGCCTTGCTGCAGTCAATAAAGAGCGCACAGGCAACTTTGTTGTTATCGAACGCCTCATTCAACTGATCAGAGAAGTCTTCCAATAGCGTCTGAGTGATTTTCCCCTGTCGAAAACCATACTGGTAAGGCGATAAGATGTTGTGGCTGTCGAGAAAGCTTGTCATCGTTAACAACAAATGTTTTTCTAGTATTTGTGCTATAGAACGCAGAATTGATATCGGACGATAATTTTCAAGTTTATTACGCGCACCGCATTTGTGTAGAGGTATAACTATTGATGTTTTCAAGTTTATGGGAATTTCTCCACTAGAAATAATGCGATTTAGTAGTGCTAGCAGAACTTCATGGTATTGCAAAAGGACTTGTTTTTGGGCTAGTTGGTGCATACTTGGTGCAGAAGACTGAGGTGCAAAAACATAACGTGAAGCAGGAAGAGCAGGAGAGACGACCGAACAGCGCCAACTACCAACTGTTTAAGGACCGTCTCGGAAACGCACTGAAAAAAAAAACCGCGCATGCGTGCACAGCCAACAAACATCGCACAGCGTCATGAGCAAGGCACTAAGTTCTCCAAAAAATGCGTTTCTGTTGCATACAGCACAATAGATGTATCACTGATACAATCGGGCCCTTTCATTTTGATAAAATAGGCTTCCAAGAGCTCTCTAGCTGTTTGTTTTTTGATCCTACCAAGAATCACCGTTTTTTCGAACAATGGAACACATCCGCAGGCTTTACAGTGCGCTGGAAGATGCGCATGCTCACTTTTGCCTGAGCTATTGGCATGCTCCCTCAATCTGTCATTAATGCAACGTCTCGTTTGACTGATATAGAACTTGCCACAGCCTAGGGAAGTCCCATATACCACGCCTTGTGCGCAGCACCTAAAAAGTTTTGTGTGCTGCTTCTGGCAGCCCCTTTTCTCATCGCTTGTGATACGTGGGCACAATAGAGCAAATATGTTGGGAGCTGAAAAAACAACCGGAACACCATAACGGGAAGCCACCTTCTTGAGGTTATGGCTCACACGGTGTATATACGGGACCACCTCAGGCTTCACACGCTCTCTTTTCCTCGGGCGCGCACTTGCATTAGCTACTCTGCCTTCCACCCTCTGCAGCAGGAATTCCACAACTGAACTAACTACGGACTGAGGGTAGCCGGCCTTGGAAAGTCTTAGAAGTTGACGCATAAAGCTAGCTTGCATAACATGCTCACACGATCTGCGTAGTGCCAACTCTAAGCAAAGTAGAGCGATTCCGCGTTTCACAGTATTCGAATGCGCTGAATCGTAAAGTAACAACTCCTTGTTACTCCGAGAGAGGTACGCACAGCATACGTGACCAGCCGAAATTATCCGGTTAAGGTCCGAAAACTGCAAGGAGCTATCTTCCCGAAGTTCATTAGTGAACGTCAGCTCCTTAGCATTCGCTCTAAAAACATCTAAAACCTTTTCAACCATCACAGGAAAAGGAAAAGGGCATCTATTGTCAATAACAACTAAAAATCATCAACATATCTAAATACTTTAAGAACATATGGATGAGATGAAGTCAGAACACTTTGTAGTGCGTGGTCAAAGGATGATAAGACGTCACGTAAAATCGGTGCTACCCGTGACCCAATCCAAATGCCCTTCCTCTGTAAAAACATGCCATGTTCAAAAGAAATGAAAGTGTGGTTGAGATAAGCTTCTAAGAGGGTAACAAAATTAGCGCACAACTTCTTCGTTTTAGACACAAAGGTGGCTTCGCCACTGTATTCTATACACTTCTTAACTGCCAGAAGTAGCTCCGGATGCGGAACCGAGTAAAAAAAGGTCACTTACACCTACGGAAAAAAGGTTGTGTATTTCATGGTTTCCTCGGAAAAGCCTAAATACTTCATCAGAATATTTAGTCAAGAAAGGGTCATGAACTTCAAGAAGATTTAGGGCTTTGAGCGAAAAACTGCTAACCTGATATTGCCAAGTTCCACGCTCACTAATGATGGTGCGGAAAGGCACATCGGCTTTATGCGTCTTAGCACTGAAGAAACCAGTAAGGGAATCCTTTTCGCGTCTGCTTATCTGTTTAGCCAAAGATTCGCACCCAATTTCTTCACACAAACAGACATTTCTCTTGACTTTAGATAGCCTCACTTCTACAGGCTTGAAGTTCTTGTTGATAGCTTCTCTTGCTTTTTCATTATAGGAGTTCCTGGATAAGGCCACAAACCCACCTTCCTCATCTGAAAGCATCAGACAAAATTCATTGTCTCTAAAATATGTCACTACACGTTGCAACACACACACTCATCGCCCAGAATCAGCTTTCGGGGCAGCCTTGTGTAGACTGTCAACGCCTTCCAGCAGGCAGCGTTCACGTTGTTCTTGTGGCGCCTTCCTTGCTAATTGCCGATTCCACGCAAGAAGGCCCTGTGCCGCAACTTTAGGCTCTAGGCCATAATTAGGACCCTTATTGAGCAGATATACTATATTATCATCAAAGTTGGTATCGCAGGTAATTCTTAGCCTCTTGGTGCGGTCTTTTTTGGTAGAAGTCTTGGAGATGTCGTCCGCTAATTTTTTTACCCTCTTAGAAGCTTATCTCAACCACACTTTCCTTTCTTTTGAACATGGCATGTTTTTACAGAGGAAGGGCATTTGCATTGGGTCACGGGTAGCACCGATTTTATGTGACGTCTTTTTATCATCCTTTGACCATGCACTACAAAGAGCTTTTACTTCATCTCATCCATATGTTCTTAAAGTATTTAGATATGTAGATGATTCTTTGTTGTTATCGACAATAGATGCCCTTTTTCTTTTCCTGTGATGGTTGAGAAGGTTTTAGATGTTTTTAGAGCAAATGCTAAGGGACTCACGTTCAATAATGAACTTCCGGAAGACAGCTTCTTGCAGTTTTTCGACCTTAACCTGACAATTTTGGCTGGTCATGTATGCTGTGCGTACCTCCCTCGGAGTAACAAGGAGTTGTTACTTTACGATTCAGCGCATTCAAAGACTGTGAAACACGGAATCACTCTACTTTGCTTAGAGTTGGCACTACGCAGATCGTGTGAGCGTGTTATGCAGGCTAGCTTTATGTGTCAACTTCTAAGACTTTCCAAGGCCGGCTAGCCACAGTCCGTAGTTAGTTCAGTGGTGGAATTCTCGCTGCAGAGGGTGGAAGGCAGAGTAGCTAATGCAAGTGCGCGCCCGAAGGAGAGAGAGCGGGTTAAGCCTGAGGTGGTCCCGTATATACACCGTGTGAGCCATAACCTTAAGAAGGTGGCTTCCCGTTACGGCGTTCCGGTCGTTTTTTCAGCTCCCAACAAACTTACTCAATTATGCACGCGTATCACATGCGCTGAGCAAAGGGACTGCGAGAAGCAGCACACAAAACTTTTTAGGCGCTGTGCACTGGACGTAGTATAAGGGATTCCCCCAGGCTGTGGCGATTTCTATATCGGTCAAACGGGGCGTTGCATTAATGAGAGACTGAGGAAACATGCCAATACTTCAGGCTAAAGTTATCATGCGCATCTTCCAGCGCACTGTAAAGCCTGCGGGTGTGTGCCATTGTTTGAAAAAACAGTGATTCTTGGTAGGAGCAAAAACAAACAGCTAGAGTGCTCTTGGAAGCATATTTTATCAAAAAGAAAGGGCGCGATTGTATCAGTAATACTTCTATTGTGTTTTACGCAACAAAAATGCATTTTTGTATAACTTAGTGCCTTGCTCATGACGCTGTGCGATGTTTGTTGACTGTGCACGCATGCGCGGTTTTGTCTTCTTTCCAGTGCGTTTCCTAGACGGTCATTAAACAGTTGGTAGTTGGCGCTGTTCTGTCTTCTCTCCTGCTCTTCCTGCTTCACGTTATGTTTTTTGCGCCTCAGTCTTCTGCCCCAAGAACTTCATGGGTGTATTCAAATTTACGGTGCAAGTCAGTTATAGAAACACCATCAATACAAGCAGATTTTTTACACTTCAAACTGAAAATGATAGATCGTAAGTCCTCATGTGATATTGAAGGTAGATAAGCCGATTCGCTAACACTTTGACGTAAAGTGCACGGGCCTACCTGGGAATTTGTGTTTTTAATTATTCGAGAGAAAAAAGTTGTTAAATTCATCAGCAATATCCTGTGCGTTATTGGCTTGACTCGAAAAAAAGTTATTCAAAATATTGACGCAAGTGTTTGCTTCTCTAAATGTGTTAATTAACGCCCAGGTTTTTTTTTTTTTTTGCTGCTGTTACTGGCATCCTTAAATTTGGCTCGGAAATGGGTTCGCTTTGCCGAGCGAATCATAGCATTAACCTTGTTTCTGCTTTGCCTAAATTTGGCTCGCAAGTCTGAACAGTTAGGATAACGCTTACATTGTGTTCAAAGCAAGTCTTTTTCTTTTATTGCAGCGAGTAAATGTGCTGACATCCATTCATTATGCAATTTACGTTGTTTAATGTGTATTGTTCGCGTCGCACTTTCTTTTAAGCTTATGAACGCTTCTACAAATTTATCGTAGAGATCACTAGGAGACGTTATTGACCAAAAATAATTCCAATCATAATGAGCTACCATATTATGAAATTTTTTTAATCTAGCAAATAAATTACTTTTTTTAACAGATACGCCACTTTGGTAATTTTTGCACATTCTATTGCTTGAGCCATACTTTTAAGTTAGAAAAGTGCGAGCGAGTATGCATAAACTTTCACTTTCACGAGCCCCAGCGAATTCGACTTTCACCCTTCTGTTCTACCACCATGATTTCCGCCTATGGTTACTCGTACCGACCGAGCCCGTACAAGTGTTGTCGGTGCTTCTGGGTTTCAGAATACACAACTTTAACAAGTGAAAATGATAATACAGCACAGTTGTGGCATCATTTAGCCTAAATGAAGCTTTTTTATTGTGTACGGTGTCCGCGCAAGAAGTGACAAGCATCGATGCGACGCGCTTGCAGCACATCCACCAAATATACGCCTCCCCTCACCCACAGCCACGGGCCGCACTCGCCTGGTTCACTGGCTCTTATGCGAGAAGATAGGCTCGTCACTTCGTATGCTTACTGAACCAATATGATAGAATAATGTTTCTTGCGCACTTTATTCGTTTTGGCCAAGCCGTTATGTAGTTGTTCCTCACAACACAGCCACAGCGATGCGCTGGCATGACTGAGCTGTGCGTTGCGCGAAAAACATCACAATCAATTGAGTGGGCGTATCTATCGAATGCGCATAGAAGCGTCATAAAGCCTGAACAGATTTCGCCCTTTCGAAGGATCGAGAAACGGATAATAAACTTGGCAGTAACCGCCGATAAATTCTACCTTCTCCTCAGTCCACTGAGTTGTCTTTTTTTCTTGCGATTGTAAATTATAACAAAATCATAGCGCTGTTGTCATTACCGCTGTGGCGATCGTTAGAGGCAGCAGTTGTTTGTGCTTATCGAGCGTGCAAATTTTACTAGCAGGTGCAGATCCCGTCTATCTCGAGTAAGCGACAAACAGAATTGAAGCTAGACCATCACTTTGTGAACTGACTACTTCTTTAACAGCAAAGTTGCCATCTGTCGGCGTGGCGCAGTTGTTAGTGTGTTTGGTTTGAAATGCGGTGGTGGCAGGTTCGATTTCACGCTGTCGTATCATTTTTTTACGAGTGCTTTCTACATCGTTTTTATACAAATGTTTTTATTATTTTTTTAGTGGCAGCTCGTCACGGTGGTTCTGACGCTGCTTCGCACTCCAGCATAGCCGGCTGGAGCGTGCCACCCACCATCCGCTCCACCATACGCCACCATACACAATGTGCCACCAACATTTCCATCACCATATTCCACCAAAATGGTGGATGGTGGAATTCACCATTCCTATGATGGCCGTTTTTTCAATAGGGTTGTAGTATAAAATAGTGTCCAGCAAGACGGGCCGAAACGCTAATTACCAGAACGCGTTGTAGAATTCCAAATCTTCTCAATTTTTACAAGCACAGAGTGAGTTTGGCCATCTCCCTATTTACTTCCATTTCAACGAACACGAAACTGTCAAGGCCTTCTTGTTGAGCTGTCGACGTCTTTTTTTACACAGAAAACAAAGTATCGCGATTAAATTCCAACAATATGGTCTACAGGTTGTGTCGGTCGTTCTGTTATCATTTGGAGCCTCTGTGATGGAACACTCGGACAGGAATATATTGAAAGCTGTCGAAACGTTTATATGCGACTCCAATAAGTTTCGTAGGTGTATCAACCACTATTATTTCTGTATTCTGTGGAATATAATGAAAAAACTTTATTTCAGTCCTGCAGGACGCCCTTAGTGCGTAGCAGGCGTCTCCCACGTAGGGAACGACTGGCGGCCGCTTCGTGGGCCTGTTAGAGGGTCCACTGCTGGTCGGCATGAAGTCAGCTCCTGAAAGACCTCTCCCACATGTTTGAGGTAGAGCCGGGAGGAGTTATTCCACACTCCCAGAGCATTTGTGCGAGTGTCGCCGTGTGCTCACATGATGAGCACGTGTCGCTGGGGTATGCATCAGGATAATAAACGTGAAGCGTGGCAAGGTTTGGGTACGTGTGTGTTTGTTATTACAGATATAGTTAATGCGTAGAATTAATGCCTGCGGTCTGTTAAGTTTCGAATGTGGGGGTGGGAAAGGGCGGTGTTCAAGGTAAAAGTGCTTCGTTATGTCTTTGAACGTAATGGGTGCATCGCGATTGGTCTCTAACTCAGCAAGATGGGGTTGCCCTGCGGTGGTGCGGTCGGTAAGTGCGCGCGCTGCATCATGGGTAATCTTCTTGAGGTAGGATAGGGCACCCGGCACCTGGCCGAGATGGGTGGGGAACCGGATGACAGTGTGGTGCTTCAGGACACTCGGGCCCGCTCTGCGCATAATACGTAACGCCGAGTCGGAGATGACTCCGCGTTCGAAGGCTTTGATGGCCGGTCTGGAGTCGCTGTAGATGAGTCCCCGTTTGCTGTCGAGCATAGCTATAGCTATAGCTACTTGCTTCGCTACTTCGGGGTTTCAGGTGAGGATTGTGGCAGAGTTAAGCATCTTCTGCACGGATGATACCGCGACAACGGCGAAGGCTCGGTTGTTGTGATAGGCAGCGGTGTCCACGAACGAGACGTTGTCCGCTTCCATGTCTATGCGCTTGAGAATGGCGGCCCCGCGCAAGGTGCCTGCCTCTGTTGTATTCGGGGTATAGATTTCGCGGAATGGGAGCGATTGTGATAAGTTCGCTGATTTCACGGGGAGTTAGAGTCAACTCTGTGGGGTCCCTGGCCGTCGAGGAGAAGAAGCCGAGCTCACACAGAATATGGCGGCCCACCTTGCTGGTGAGTCGGGTCAATTTCACGCGTTCCTGAGCTTCGGCGATCTCTTCTAGCGTGCTATTTACGCCAAGCTCAAGGAGTTTGTGCGTTGGAGTGGTGATAGGGAGGCCAAGGGCTCGTTTGACCACCTTGCGAATAAGCGCATTGAGTTGGTCGCGCTCAGCACGTAGCCGTTTGTGTATAGCGGCAACGTAGGTGAAATGGCACAAAACAAACACGTGTATCCGACGCAACAGGTTGTCTTCTTTGAGGCCATGGTGCCTGTTGGCTACTCTACGTATGAGTCGTATGGCATTCTCAGTCTTAGTCCTGAGGTTGTGTACTGTTTGGGTGTTGGTTCCGCGGCACTTGATGCCCATGCCGAGGACCTTGATGGTGTCTACCCTGGGTACTGTACGACCATCTCTGGTGTGGAGGGTAATATTGCGTTCCACTGGACGTTTCCACCCTTTGGGCTTGGCACCCCGGCGTTTGGGCAAATATATCAACAACTCCGACTTCGCGGATGAGCACCTGAGACCGTTGTGGTCGAGGTAAGACTCGGCGGTGTCGATAGTCTCTTGCAGGGCGGACTCAATGAAGCCGTCCGACCCTGTGGAGCACCATATGGCTACATCATCCGCATAGATAGTGTGGTTTAGCCCGTCGATTTTCGAAAGTCGTTCGGAAAGCCCGATCATCACAAGGTTGAAAAGCGTGGGTGAGAGGACGGATCCCTGAGAAGTGCCCCGCTGTCCGAGCTCCACTTCTTCCGACACTAGGTCTCCTACGCGGAGGACGGCTCTGCGTCGAGTGAGAAAAGAGCGGATAAGTATTAAAATCGATGACCTAGGCCGAGGGCTGCGATCGCTTTCAAGATTGACGAGTGCGTTATGGTATCGAATGCCTTTTCTAAATCAAGACCGACTATTGCGCGAGTGTCCCGAGTGTTTCCGCCATCTAGAATTTGATGCTTTAGGAGTAACATGGCGTCTTGAGTGGATAACCCTCGTCGGAAGCCAATCATGTGGTGCAGGAGGTAGCCGTTATCTTCGAGGTATTAACCAATCCTCTTGAGGACGACGTGCTCAGCCACCTTGCGCACGTACGATGTGAGAGATATGGGGCGTAGGTGATCTAGGCTCGGCGCCTTTCCAGGTTTGGATATGAGAACCTCGTGAGCTAGTTTCCAGGCATCGGGTATCTCGCCCTTTTTCCATATTTCGTTGTTAGTTTCGGTGAGGCAAGTGACGTAGGGATCGTCCAGGTTGCGTAGGAGCTTGTTAGTGATGCTGTCGGGGCCAGGAGCTGAGCGGTCATTGATATCATGGAGAGCTCGGCGCGTATCTTCAATGGAGAAGTTGGTGTTGTCGCTGCCAGAGTAACCGGGGTCAGGGGTCACTGGGCCAGCGAGAAGCGGAAGATATTTCTCCACGAGGTTCTTGACAACATCATCACGTGATACTGTGAGGTGTTTGAGTAAGTTCCACGTTTTGCCATTACGAACCTGACCATCAATCGAGTTACAAACAAACTTCGTCCTTCTGCTGTTTTGAAATGATGTGGGAGTGATCTATCATGGTCTTGTTCAGCTGAGATATGCGTTTGCGTAAACTCCGATTAAAGCGCTGGCCCTTCCACCGGGCCAATACAGCCTGTTTGGCCTCGATAAGGGGGCGAGACGACTATACATCTTTTCGGTTGGAAGGTCCATACTGATAGTTTTGGGGACCTTGTTGACGTCAGCTTTGAGCTGGGCCATCCACGTCTCGAGGCTCGGTGGGGTATAGGGAGGAGGTCGTTCTGCGCGGGTCTTACGAAGGAGGTCCCAGTCGACCCACGTGTACGACTTGGTCTTCCTGCTGACTGTGGGAGGTGTACGGCCAATATGAGGTGGTCGCTACTGAGATCTACCACGAGGTTAGACTAGCGGGAGTCGGTGATATTCTTGACGAAGCAGAGATCTGGCGAAGTGTTATTTTTGCGTGGACGTACCGGTGCGAGTGGTGAAGGCTTTGTCCGTAATGAGAATAAGGCCCATGTGATGCGCATTGTTTTGAAGTTCGTTACCCTTGGGTGTGTCGTACGCGTAGCTCCAGGCGCTACGCGTGGCGTTAAAATCGCCCGCAATCACTAGCGGGTTAGGCCCCGCGAGACGGACGGCTTTCTGGAACAAGCGTGTGAACCTTTGTCTATGATGACTGGGACTACTGTATACATTGAGGATGTAAACGCTTTGTTGTGATGTGTTGCCAGGGAGAATTCCGACCATAAAATGTTCTATTTCAGGCACATTGAGATTGTGCCGTGCAGGTGATTAAATCTTGTTAGTGACCGGGGTGGCGGTACCACGTCCTCCCGAGGGGCCGGGCAAGCACTCGTATCCGGGAAACGTGGTGGTTGGTATTATAGTTCCTTGTAACAGCATGATGTGAGGTTTGGCTTCGTGGCTGTGGAGGTATTGCTGCAGGAAAGCTTTCATGTGGGCGAAGCTCCTGCAGTTCCATTGCCAGATTCGCAACTCGTCATTTGGCCTGGCCCTCTTGAACCATGTAGGAGCCGGCCTGAGTACCCGGCGGGTGCATAAGGGCCGCGTGAAGGGATGAACTGGGCATGGCTGTACGTTGCGACAACGGCTTACCCGCGGCAGCGGCAAAGGCGACGACGTGATCGAGGTATTGCTCCACTTGACCCAACCGATTACCAAGGGCTGCGAGAGTAGACTGCACGAGAGACATGCTTTCGCCAAGGAAGCAAAGGCTTTCCTTAATCACCAATAGCGTGCTCTTAATTTCGTCTAACTCTGCCTTTAAAGCTGGCTGATCGTGGGCGACCGCGCGTTTCTTGGGTGCGCTCTCACCATCGTCGTTACCGGCGCCTACGGGTCACGGTTGCGACGGGTTGACTGCATTGTCTTCGTTGTCGTTGGTGGGCGTAGAAGCACGTGCGTTTCTGCCAGTTTTCAGTTCGGCGATTGCGACTGTGAGTTTGCGTATTGTTTCTTTCATTATCGCATTTTTGCGCTTTAAAATCACTATCTCAGATGTGGTGTGTATATCATGCTCTGGGAGTGAACCTGACCCTACCTGTGATGTAGTGTTTCCTTTCCCCGGACGGCGTCCGCCCAAGTGAGAGTTCCCCACTAATTCTTGCTGGCGTTGCCTGGCGATGGTGGTGCCGATGGGCCCGGCGATCGTTGACGGGAGACCCTTGGGAGACTGGGGTGAGGCCTGGAACCTGCGTTAGGTCCGGAACTGGAGTGGGAGGCGAAGCGTGACACGAGCCAGGAACCTGAACGGGAACCGTGACGTGAACCGGAACGGGACCTGGAGTAGCTCCGCGATATAGATCTGATTGGGTTCCCACTTCGCGTGCGGCGGGAATGGGTCCGAGGGTGGCTCCGGGACCTCGATGCACGCATGGTGCGGTTCCTGGGACGACTCCGGGATCGGGACCAGGGCCGGGATCGGGATCGGCTGCCATCGAATCGACCCTCTGTAGAAAGCTTCGAGGCTTGGTCGTCGTCAGCGGTTGCGTTGAACTCGTTCATTGCTTCGTGACCGTTGTTGTGTCGTGTCGAGTGTGCTAGCTCCCATCGTCAACGGTGCACCACGTATGGAATGTGGTAGCGTTCTTTGCATTCCTTGTCAGCAGTGAGGTGGCCTCGTCCGCAAAGGTTGCATGTTGGTGTGCAATGGTGTTCTTTTTTGGGGTTCGGCACGCTGCAGCCTGGGCAGATAACGTCTCCAGGGTTCGGGCAAACTTCCGCTCGATGGCCGAGTCGACCGCAGGCGAAGCAAACTTCTATCTGTCTACAGTATAGTGTACATTGAGGTAGCACTGATCCGTATCGCACAAAAGTGGACACCCGATGTGCATCGAAGGCCCAGATCACTGCGGTGGTACTTCCGAGGCGCTTGGCAGCCGGGCCTAGTCGATTGCGGTCGTTGACAATCTTCGCATCATTGTCCGCCGAACCGTCTCGCACGGAAATCCCTCGAATGATACATTTGCATGTAGAATGTGGTGCCGCTTCGTAGGCACTAACTTCATAGGTCTTGTCAGCGATGCGGATTTCTTCAACGCGCACGTAGCGATTAACATTTTCTCTCTTCGGCGTGCTTCCCACTAAAATATTCTGTTTAATAATGGGGCAGAGTGTGTCTGCTTGCTGTTTCAATGGGCGGATACCTACCGTAGTCGAAATGACTTCAGCGATTGTCGTGGGGCCAACCCTAGCGATATTAAGACCCCCTCTGGGTCTAATGATGATGCGGATGTCCTTTGGTAGTTGAGGCATACGGCTTGCTCGAATAATTTTGTTCTTCACATTTTCTCTGTTTCGGGGCTTGTGCTCGTTGCGTTGGAAGCGCTATATGAGGCCCACGTTTGGAACCTTCATTTTGGGCTAGCGCTCGGCGACACGAGGCGGTCTGCTAGCATTAGTCTGTTGAGATGTCTTTCGGATCATAGCTTCCCCTGTCGCTTGGTACTTCATCGCTCAACGAGACAGCGCAGCTACGGTGCGCGTGAGCGAGCACGTGCCACATTAGAGCGAAAAAGACACTCGTCAATGCTAGCTGTCGGCGGGCGAGTGACGATGGCGGAGGCGCAATAAAATGCAAGGAACAAGCGCTCACTGCACCAAAATCGTGTCGGCAGAGTCATTGTGTCTTCTGGAAGTCGTTGCACTGATATAACGTTGAAATTGCAAATTAGCGTCGCGAAAACTTTGAATAAAACAGGAGCCGTAGTGGAAGCATTCGCACACTTCGGCTTCTTCCTCCTTCGCTACGCTTCTGTATTCTCTCTTCATAGTCAAAACATCTTCGGTCATTGGGAGGTTACACAAATCAGTGCAGTGTAAAATAACAATAGTTTATAAACAACATTACAATAAAAAGTTCATCAATAACCTATTTTAGCTTTTACAAAATATGATTCCTAAATCCTCTATGTATGATCCGCCCGAACCTTGGCCGATCCCCCGAGTGGGCAAGTGCCAATATTCCAAGGAGCATTATCATCATTTCTGCCAGTACGGCTCAGCACATGCAAGATAAACACTATACGCCATGACAATAACGATGACGGACAAGAGCGTTTTAGAGCATACATGCTCTTTCTGCCATCACGGCTCAGCACATGCATGGTGCCCACTACACGCCATGACGATAACGATGACGAACAAGCGCGATCGAAACCGCACATTCTTTTTCTGCCTTCAAGGCTCAGCACATGCAACGAACTCAGTACACGCCATGACAATGATGATGAAAAACAAGCGCGTTCCAGACCACATATTTTCTTTCTGCAAGCACGGCTCAGCACATACAAGGTATCCACTATATGCCATGACAATAACGATGACCAACAAGCGCATTTCAGACCCCTCATTCTCTTTCTGCCAGCACGGCTCAGCACATACAAGGTACCTACAACACGCCATGACGATAACTATGGTGAGCAACACGTTCTAAACCGCACATTCTGTTTCTGCCATCAAGGCTCAGCATATGCAAGGTACTCAGTACACACTATGACAAAAATGAAGTAAAAATAATAGCGTTCCAGAGCACACATTCTCTTTCTGCAAGCACGGCTCAGCACAAGCAAGGTACCCGCTGTACTTCAAGGCGATGAAGAAAGGACAAGCGCGTTCTAGACCACACAGTGACGTGCCACAAGTGGGCTCGCACTTCACTCGTTTGAGACAGCTCGAGCGCTACTCCGCCGGTCCATTCTTTCATCCGTTCGTCCGTGGTTTGTCCGTCTGAACAAAATATACGTAGCTCACGCTATGTAAATCCGGGCATAGTCGTGCTAAGCCACTGTTAATTACGGTGAGAATTTCGAGATCAAATTATGGGTCACGGGCGGCGTCGTAGTTGTCTGCCGCCACCACCCGTAATCACTATCACGAAATAAGAAAAAAAAACCTAGTGTAAAGGACACTGTGGGGTTCGAACTGGAGTCCGCTGCGTGCAATCGCAATATTCGACTACTTAGCCATGCTGGGGCTTAGGACCTGTTCGCACATTTGCCTTAGCCAGGCTAGATGCCGGGAAAGTAATCTCGTAATAAAGTGTTTAGAACACTTTATTATGAGTAATAAAGTGTTCTAAAAGTGAGTAATGAGTAATAAAGCGTATTAAAACAACACAAAATGAACGAGGCGTCACACAATGTGAATAGCATAACGAGTGGGTTGTCCAATGCTCCAACCTATTACAAAAGCTTCTTTTTGATCACTTATTACTGTGGCACATACCCACTTCATGCATAATTCTTCATTATTTTCAGCCACTGCATGAACAATTGCCACTGAATTCTTTGCAAGTGTTTAGCGGATACAACGGTTCTTAGAGTAGTGATGAACAATAGCATATCGAATGCTCGTCTGCTACCCAGAAATTATTGTCGTTAATTCCGTGGTAGGTACCCAGCAAGTGCGTGTGCAGCAGTTACTCAACCAGTGTTCAGAAAAAGCTTTGAAAGGTCACCCGTCCAACTTGATGTGACTGTGCTGCGCCTTTTGCGCAGACCTAGCGTTTTCTTTTTTTTCTTTAGGGGCGAAGCTTTTTTTATTCTAACCTTGTCACGCGTTACCGAGAGAAGAACAGACGAGAAAGAAAAGAAGAAAAAAGAAATGGATGACCATTTCTCGTCTCATTTCTTAGATGGCGTTACTCTGCGCTACTCTCCGATTGACTGCTACGTGCGCTTGCCCTAAGCGCGGACAACGAGTGCCTCTCTCAGTCTCACCTCGAGAAGTTGGAGTGTCGCCTCCTGGTGGAAGGCGTGGGTGACGTTACGGAACGGTCTCCTCGATGCTAGCCGCCGCGTGCCTGCATAGTAATGCGCTCGCTTCGTGCGCTGTTCCACTGTTTGCGTTCGCTTTCTCCTCATCTCGAGCACATGCAGAAAACAGAATCTGTTTTACTCCTGGTAAAACAATAAATGTTTCCTCCTTAGGGCCCACCACGCTTTCCTCATGAGCCATATCATATACATAGTGGCGGCTCTCAATTGGACCAAAACGGAAAGGGATAAATTGGACACGCTCATGCGCAAAAGTGTCAAAAAGGTGCTCGGCGTTCCAATCACGACTAGCACAGAAAAACTCATGAAGTTGGGAGTGCACAACACCACTTCGGAATTAATTGAAGCGCAAAGGTCAGCACAAATAATTCGGTTATCGAGTTTCAAAACAGGAAGAAAACTGCTCGATGCGGCAGGCCTCCGTCCTATCTTCAATCAGGGAGAAACTACGCAGCTTGATTATCAAACAAGGAATTCCTTTATTGTTGACCCTCTTCCACGAAACATCCATCCCCAACACAATAAAGGTCGTAGGTTGGCGAGGGCTAGGGCTTTCATAAAGAACCTCTCCGGAACAGAGACATTTGTGGACGCGGCGCGCCACGCCGGCGGCAGCGGGTTTTCCGTGGCAGTAGTCAATGACACGGGAGAACTTGTCTCGGCAGCTTCAGTGAAGACCTCCTTGGTCGATGTAGCAGAACAGGCTGCTGTAGCGCTGGCTTTACTGGACACGAAACGCACCACGGTGTACACCGATTCCCGAGCGGCCGTTAGGGCGTTCGCATCGGGATTGATAGCCACAGAGGCAGCCAGAATTCTCCACAGCAAACCCCCCTCAGACGTTATTCATCACATAGTCTGGTTTCCCGCTCACATGGAACCAGACGTACTGCCGGGTCACCTGAACCCAAACGAGATAGCCCACGACTGTGCGCGAGGTTTCACAAGCCGCGACGGGGTGGTCTCTCGGGTGGGTTCGGGAGAGCTCGTCCACAGTGATCCTCTCGTTACTTTTCACGAGATTACATCTCATTACAGAGGAGAGCGACAGACTTTTCCCTTTCCCCATCATAAGCTCCACAGATCACAAGCAAGCACGCTCCGCATGCTCCAGACGGGGTCTTACCTCTCTAGGGGCTTTCTGAGCATGCTTCATCCGGATATTGATCCACTTTGCCCAGATTGTGGTGAATTTTGCTCTTTGAGTCACATGCTCTGGCAGTGCCCTGCGTTACAGGATTTTAAAACAGAAGAAGACTGGACGACGGCAATCACAGACCCCAGACAAGACGTCCAGCTTCAGGCTGTCCAGAGGGCCCGTGAACGAGCGGAGAGGCATGGCCTCTCTGTTCCGACATGGGACTAGCCAACGGCTGGGTGGGGACTTACATAGTTGGCCCGCTGCCTTGCCTCTCAGGACCAAATAAAGTTGTTTGTCCTGTCCTGTCCTGTCCTTTTGATTCTGCGCAATCGCTCGCTCTCTCGTAGGCAATGTGAAAGGGGTAAAAATGTCTGTGTCGTGTTGCTAACCCAGATGATGAATTCCATTCCTCGCTATGGCAGCCGCATTCCGACGGGCGCGAAAAGCAAGAAAACACTATTTCTTCGATACCACAAACTCATTCGCGCATAATCATACGATTTTGAGACGCGAATATTCATAATATTAGGTGGACCTGTTCATGGTTTCTCTTCCTCTAGGGTTCCTTGTATCGGAGATATCCACGTATCTACGGACAGTGCTTTATCCGATGTGCCGTGCTCACGTGCACTATCGAGTCTCGCAAAATATCTCGAAAGCGTTCATTCACTGCTACTTTGTCTGTTTTTATCGTGTACTTGATAACTGAACACATTATTCTGTTTCATGTTTCTCTTGCAATAATTGTAGAGCTTCATTTAGATGAATTCATTTATCTTATGTGCAGGAATTCGCAGTTCTATCAGATTCTGCCTCCGTGCAGAATTGCAGCAATGGTGTTGCCCCACGCCTAGTTTAAACAGCCACCTTATAGGTTGATTTTCCTTACAGTTGATTACCCGTACGTGGCCATGACGTAAGAGAGCAGTCGTCAACTAATCGAGACGAAGCTTTTTAATTATTGCTTGGGCCACGTCGCTGCCTGCGCCATAGAAAGAGTTCGTTTAGGTTTCTGGCGCTTGTGTTAGAATAGTTGTTATCAGTGGTGCCCCCATGTCAAGTGAACATTACTGTTGGTGACGAGGCGGTAGATCACCCCAGCATTTCACCTAAATCAGAGTATACGACTACACAATCCCCGCAGACTGTTGAAAAGAAACATGAATTTATGATCCGAGTAAAGAAACATATCCCAACATTTCCGCCGTCTCTCATAATCATATGGTGGTTTTGGGAGCTGAAACCACACAAATCAATCAAAATCCAGTCGCTAAGAAGGTAATGAGTTTTAGTTAACTGGGCAGCTGACAACAATACATATTGTCTCACTTTGTGTCCCCATAGAAACATATCTGCAAAAAATGGATGCGTGTAATGTCCAGTGCTAAGATTTGAGAAAGCCATTTCATGGTGCGCATGTAGCCGTCGTTCTTTAAAAAACCTTCCACAAACACACGTGCCAAAAGAACGAAATGATATCATGTCATTGTTCTCGTTATTCATGGGTTAAAACCACTACGTTAAGTGCGTCAGCAAATAACTCCTGGCATTTGTTCTTTTCACTGTAAGAATGAACATGCTAGCTTCATTATTAGAAACATACAATGGCATTATAGGTAAGTTTGTTTTGTGCGTTTTTATCTGCATGTGCGTAAGATTTCTTTTAGCATTTGGTGGAACTTACCTTTGTCGAAAATGCAGGAAATTAGCTAAAAAACGAAGAATCGATTATCGCATTTTCTATAAGAACTACATCAACGTACACTTATCAGTTATTTTTATTCACTCAATCTTTGACGGGAAGAAAAGCTCACGTTTCAAAAAGTTTGACATTGCAAATGGTAATATTATAACGTACAAAAAATAATAAATTCGCACTGAAGAAAAACGACTCTCGAACCACTATACGTCGCATTGACATTTTTGTCTGAGGCAAAAGTACTCAACTGAAGGAGAGAAATTGCCTAAACATTTTATTTTGATAGCAATTATTCAGCCTTTCAGGTAGAGTTCTGTCGTACCCTTCAGCGTAATGTTCCTTATAAAGTCCAAATCAATAACATCACCACATGTATCGCGGTGTACGCACTAGTAAAAGTACGCTCTGGGTGGGCGCGGCTGATGCAGAGATGGAACGAGCCCGCTCTATTCGCTTAAATCAGCGTTTTGTGGAATTACGTGAGGCCAGATCCGAAAGAATTAGCTCCTTCGCACAAAAATTAGCATTTCAGTTTGTTGCTATTGAATGTATTGCTTTGCACTTGCATCCAAGTTGTTTTTTTTTATGCACTGCATCACACTTCGAAGAAGTGCTTTGTGAGATATTGCACCTAACGCACTGCTTGGTGCTCTTGTTCACGAAGTGCCAGACATTTAGCGGCGTTCCACCAAATGGACGTGAACCTTCCGTGAGCGTGTTTGCTGTTCAAACTATTTGCGCCTATGCTTGCGACTTTCGGCGTGATCGTGTGGTCGCGCCATTCTGAGAAGCCTTTATGACCAGCTAAACGAATATGAAGCTCAACTGCTTATGTAGTGGTGTGGCAAACGAAGTGTGCCGTAAAGAGTAAGCATCATAAATGTCCGTGTCGTCTGGGAGCTAGTCAGGCTATAAGTGGGTCACGTGCAGCAAAAATAGAGTGTCAAACGTCGTCATCGGATGATCGAGAGCGCTTTCTCGAATAAAGCGACGGCAAAGGTCATAGACGATGAGTTATGGGCGTTCTTGTATGGACTTTCAGTGTAAGGAATGAAGAAGCGGGGCCCTCGGGTGGTGATTTACAGCATTCCGATTGCATGCCTCTCTGATGATGATGATGATGATGATGATGATGCCTCTACTAATGGCTCCTATCCACTCAGGGAGATTGGCCAAGAATGGCGTACATCAACTTTAAGCCTTTCACGTAATACATAATCTTGAGAAAAGGAAGAAAGAAGTATTTTGGAAGAGAGAGTGCTATAATTACTTTTTTCCATTCTGACCAGACAGTATACTCTTTAACTTAACTATAAGTTACAGTCGTATAGAACACGTTTCAAATTCATGTTCTGATCTTTCTTAATAATGTTATAATAGCACAGGCTGTTTTATAAAGCTGTTTTATCTTCGCAGATGCCTTGGAATGGCCCCTCAATGTACCAAAACTTTAGCCTATACCTCGCACGTTGGAGTGGTACTGAAATGCGCTATATACATATACAAAAAAGCTGATTCTTCCACAAGTAGGCCAGTGTTTGAAGCTCTGGCCTCCAAACACTGGCGATTAGAGCAAAGTAAGCGCACATGAAATTTCTTTTTTCAGTTTCTTCACAAATTATCTAAAATTGACACATAAATGTACATCCGTTTATCAGAGTCCCTCGTTAACCGACACAAGCATTCACTCACACTAAAAGAGTATACCATTACCACAACGGCACTTTCAAGCACTCATTCTTTCCACGCTCTTACAGAGAGGGGAACAGTTTAGATCCCTCCATTTAAAACGGAAATTCATTGTCGGACTTTGTATCAAAAATACAAAATGTCCTCTGATTCTACAGCAGCGTCTCAAGTCTGTGATTCATTTCATCACCATTCCAGGCATGTCAGTTGCCTAGTGCTCAGTGCAGAGCCTTTTCTGGTTTTCTGAAGCCTCTACTCACAGTATTTCTATTTTGTTATTACTTTTTCAAATATTTGAGAAGAATATGTATATTTAAATATTACTCATTTGTTCTATACTGATGTGTATTTCTTTGTGATTTCCGTATGTACAACTGCATATTTCTTGACAATTATTATTGACAACTTACTTGCATAACATTGCCATTACATCACTGCATTCGCGCTAATTTTCCTGTTTTTGGTTTATTTTTACCTGCTTGAAAAATATGCGTGCCTGCCTGCTATGGTCTCTGAAAGAGACTGGCAGTGTTAATGATAAATAAATAAATGTACCAATAGAAACTTAGAGGCTCATTAGTTTTGTTCCGTGAAGATCACTGTAAACGGCATCGAAGGTGTTCCGGTGGCTGAAGCCCAGAGCCGAAGCACCAAAGTTAGGTACACTGCTGATGGTGAAGGTCAGTCCTAGGTTTGCGAATGGAATGGCGAGGAGTAGTTGTCCTAATAATCAGTAACGGCGGCATGACAAAAAGTAATGCTCTATTGATTCCACTTCTGAACAAAAGATGCATAGGGGAGATATCACTAGATCTGCCTTGTGTGAATATAGATTTAATGGAGGGATACGGCACCGTTATCAAGTTAGCATGACCTCCAGTTGCCTATTATGACACCACTCAGTTTTTATTGAAGTTTTAAATGTTTAAATTCTGTCCATGATGTTACTGATTCTATGAAATCTGCACAGAGCGAAAATTTTGTATATCTTATTTTAGTTATAGACAAAATCCACCGGACTTACGTCATGAAATGTGGTGGCGCTGTCTTGGTAGGCAAAAGACGCTCTGCCTACCACAGTTTCTGCTGGGTTTTCAATTATGCATTTTGCCTTCTCAGTCAAGCAACGATAAATAAAACTCCCAAGCATTTCCCCGAGGGTGAACATGGTTAAGTGCGAATACACGGGGTGATGCTATGAGGGGTATTTATTAATTCGCACCATTATATTTATTAATCACACTATGGTGCCTTTATGGTGTAATGGTTCCTGGGAATCGCAATTTGATCACACGGGGGAGTTTACGTCAACTCACTGACGAATGCCAACGGATTTTAACTTTACTCTTCCTCACGACCCACTCTCGACAGGAGACTGGGAGAGAAGGCGGGTGCGCGAGAGAGAGGGGTGCGCGCGCAGCTGCAGCGAGCGAAGAGAGCGGAGGAGCGAGCGAACGGGGAGGGGGTATAAGGCGCGTTACTGACACCGATATCAGCGTCGCGTCCGTGGCTTATTCGGTAGAGCATCGCGCTGCGGCCCGCCAAGTCCTCTTTCTTTTAAAGATAGAGAGAATACTGCGGACGCCACCGACGGCGGTGGATGGTTTGGGGTCGCTTATAAAGTGTATTCACACTTAAAAAACGCTATGCCGACGAACAGCGTCGCGGTTTGATGTGAGTCGCGTCTCACAACTTAGTTTTGTTTGTTGGCGCATATCGCAGCCCTCAGCGCTTTTGGCTTCCACAACGCTTCTGGCGTCTCATAACGTCGTTTTTTGGCACACAACGCAGCCCACAGCGCTTATGGCGGAAGTTACGTGCAGACGTCGCTATAATTTTACCCATGATGTCGACATTGGCCAACCTCTGTTTACAAACATGGAGTGGGTCTATACTGGCTACTACCGTAAGCACGAAATGTATTGTTTTTTTTATTGATATGAAATGTATTGTTTCATTCGATGCCGCTCGAGCAAATGAGTCCGCTATTTAATATAACTGTTCTCCTCAATGTCCAGGTACCCATATTAATTTAAATTGCTTCAGCTGAGGAGTAACTAGCGTGAGGAACGTCTGTGAAGCGTCTGACTTAGATGAAGCTGTAAACAACGTACATACTGACAGGGAGTCTGTAATTATTATAGCTGTATGAGTGTTACAAGTTAGTTTACGTAGTGCTAGAATTTTTGCCACGAGTTCAGCTTCAAAGGCCTCAATAAGGTCTTGTAGCCTTATTGAAAATGACCAGCCGAGTGAAGGAGAGCGAAACCTGCTCCTGCCTTTTCGTCTATTACAGTAGCATCTGTAGCTACTACGTTATTTGTTTTCGCATGTGCAAGATGATTGTGCGACGACTATTTAGGACTCTGTATGATGGAAATTTAGTCTCATAGGAGCAAATTTCATCATATTCTATAATAAAGCTTTGATTCGGCACATTTGCTGCTGGTACATCTTAAATGTTCACGTTTATTTTATCTAGTCGCTTTTGAACATATATAATTTGTGGTGTACCGAACCCTGGTCAATGAGCCAGGAAAGAGATTTCTGGGTCATTCATAAAAGCATATTCTGATCGCCTTCACGAATAGCTATAAAATTTTAGATATGTCTGAACCAAAAGGATAAGCAATTGATAAGGCAATCTTAATTGGCAAGCACGTTTCCTTTAGAGCATTGTTCGCAAAAACTTAGGGAGCCATATACATAGTCGCAGGATTTCACGGTCTAGCACAATCAAGGACTTAAGTTTGTAAGGAGGGACACCTGAGATCAATACACACCAAAATTCTAATATTGGACGCATGTACAATTTGTAAGTCGTCACCACAGTGTATCATCAATACGTATCACAGTGTATCGCAGCGTATCATCAATACGTAAACCATAGCGTCTGGTGCTCAATCTGTGTATCATGCCTAAAAGGCGCGTTGTGCCTTAGGTGCCACACTCTCTAGATAAGGAGTTGAGTTTAATTTGTCGTTATAAACCATTCACAAATATTTAAGAAACTCAACCTGTAGAATGGGCTCTTGTTTATAACAAATTGTAGTTGACATAAGATCTGTTCACAGAAATATTAACAGTGTGATTTTGCTTACATTTAACGACATGCATATTGTTTTAAACCACATCTCCAGCAAAACCACATAAATCTGCAGCTTTTTAAAGTAAATAAACTATGGCAGTATCTGCAGCAAAGAAGGCAATGTCACCAGCATGCACGTATACTTGCACACCATGGCAGTGGGGGATTAAACTCATTAGAAGGTTAAGTAATATTGGAGACAAGATGGCCCCTTGGGGAACGCCGTAAGTTCCAAATTTTGACGAAGTATACTCTTGAAGCAGTAAATTATCTTGTCTTCCAAAATTTTTCACACCATGCGCACGCAATAATGTACTTTGGAAAATTGTGGTTCACATGAATCTTCAAAACACTTACAATTCTGCACTATCATATGATTTGGCTATTTCTAAAGTCACTTGAGCGGTATTCTGCCTTCTTTTTCGAGCACGCTGAATGCAGTTTTTTTAATCAGCGTGGGTACATCATATCGAACAGTGTTTATTTATTTATTTATTAGAATACCCTCAGGGCCCGTAGGGCATTACAGAGGGGGTGGGTACAACATATATAACACACAAGAAAAAAAGACAAAATAAAGAAACAAGTATCAGATGCGCAAATCAGGAAGGCAACATAAGTCAACTAAAAATGTATAAGAATTCAAGCACATACAAGACAAAGATAGATAATGGAAACTGCGTATAGTTACAAGCATTGCTGAGAAATTGCAGTCTTGAATAACAAAGGGTCTGTTATTGATACAACGGAAGAGGGAAGGTGGTTCCAATCGGCGGCTGTTTTCGGTAAGAAGGCTGCTGAAAAGAATTTGGTGCGGCAAAACGGAATGGCAACCTTATGCTGATGATCAATGCGCGATGAGTGGTATGACGGTTGGGAAATGAGGTCTCGCTTCATTGATGGATTGTGAAAAAATATCTTATGAAAAAAATGCAGTCGCGCCAGTTTCCTCCGGACAGTTAAATTGGGTAGGTCAAGGTTAGATTTCATTTCTGATATGCTAGCAGTACGGGAATAATTAGAACAAATGAACCGAACTGAGCGGTTCTGAACAGATTCTAACGCGTTAATTAAATTTTGCTGCACGGGATCCCATATAGCGGACGCGTACTCAAGCTTTGGGCGAATTAGTGATCGGTATAATAGAATTTTGAGGGACAGCGGAGCGCGAAAAAAGTTGCGGCGTAAGTATCCTGGCGTTCGGTCAGCGTTATTACAGATGTAGGTAACATGCGTGTGCCAAGATAGATTGTTGGTAATGTAAACGCCGAGGTACTTATATGAAGAGACATGCTGGAGGGGAACGGCGTTAATTCTGTAGGTACAGGGGGGAGAAATAGATCGCCGGGTTATTAACATGCATTTAGATTTGTTTGAGTTGAGAGTCATAAGCCATTTATTGCACCAGGTTGAGACAGTGTCAAGGTCTGACTGTAGAAATTGGTTATCATATTCATTGTTTATTTCTCGGTAAATTACACAATCATCTGCAAATAACCTTATAGCGGAGTTAATGCTGTCTGGGAGATCATTAATATATATAAGAAAGAGTAAAGGGCCTAATACGGAACCTTGGGGTACGCCGGATGTTACTTTAGAAAGAGGTGAGTTATAGCCATTAGTTGTTACAAACTGAGTGCGATTAGTCAGAAAGCATTCAATCCATTTAAGAATGTTCGGGTCAATGTTTAAGGCACTAATTTTCAGGAGGAGTAATTGGTGAGGTACTTTATCGAAAGCTTTTTGAAAGTCAAGAAAAATGCAATGCACAAGTGAGCCGCGATCTAAAGCCGATCCTATGTCATTAGTAAAATAAAGAAGTTGGGTTTCACATGAGTAACTTTTTCGGAATCCGTGCTGGTAGGGAGTAAAAAAAGAATTTGATTCTAGGAATGAGACAAGGTTGGAGTAAATTATATGTTCTAACATTTTACAAGGAACACTGGTTAGGGAAATTGGTCTGTAATTGAGAGGAGACTGTGTGTTACCAGATTTGTGCAGAGGGACCACCTTCCCCACCTTCCAGTCAAGCGGCAAAGTGGAGGTCTGAATAGATTGCGAAAAGATTAAGGACAAGTAAATTGATGAATACAATGCAGTGTTTTTTAGAAACTTTGAGTTGATTTCATCTACGCCACAAGAAGAGGATAACTTAAGCTTGTGAATTAAATTTTGCACTCCAACGGCATCAACGGTAACAGGATACATGGGTAAAAAATCACGACTAGGCATTTGCGGCCTAGTGTTCACTGAAGAAAGTTTGATGAAGATTTAATAATTCATTTTCCGGCATTCAGATTTTGATTTTCTTATGAAGGACACTCTCAACGAGTTTTAACACATTAGAAGTAAGAGAAAGGGGTCGTATGTTTTCTATGTGATAGCGCAAACCTTGTTTTTTTCTGTATCAGAAATATATTTCCGCATTTTCAATCGTAGAAAATTCAGGCGTGGCTTAACAAATAATTTGCAGTCTTCACGTGGTCAGCTGGTGATAATTAAAATAATATTTTTATCATGGCAGCTGTAACTCTGTCTGGACTGGGAGCAGATTAGGGTAAATTTCCAACAACCTGAGCTCATTCTTCCAATGTTACTCAAGTTAAATCAGTTATTACCATTGGAATTCTCAAACTATACAACTTACTTGATGTGAATCGCCACTCTTGGCCCTTTGAACTATGATTTTCAAAGATTTCTTCATCTCATCTGGCAAAATGACTCCACAATCTAGATTAGTTGAAAATGGCAAAATTTTACGTGATCTCAGGAGTCTTAACAGGGCACTTTTGTTCTTAGGTTTTGAGAGGTAGACTTGGTGTTTTCTATGATAATTTTTTTGCCTAAGAATCTGTGCGCTTAAAATGTGCCGCGAAAAGCTTGTCGTCAGATCAATTTCAATGACACTTATTATACTCAAGTTTTTTCCAATCGGGCTGTCGTCGTCGGTAATCATGCGCACACTCTCCATTTCACCAATGAACTGTGACTTCGCTCTGCAGATTCAACAACAGATTCAGCTTTTTTACGTTTCTTGACCAACGCACAAATTCTCACTGCTTTTGTGTCTTCTGCCTCTTCAGAGTGAATGTTCAAGCCAGATTCTAGATCTTTCTTGAAATTGACTATAAGACATAGGTACTTGACTCCAATTACATGATGATGTTGTAAGACAAACATTCTTAATTAAAACTGGAAAGTTATTCCTATCGGTGGCACACTTCAAGGCAGTTCATGACAAACTAGTGACGGCAGAACAGAACATAAATCCTATGCAGAGCGAGATCTGTCACAAATAAAAGCAGGTGTTCTAGAATTTGTGCAAGACAGTTCGTTTTCTGCTGTCCACTCTTACAATAGCTTACCGCATTATACGGTTCGAAAGCCCCAACACATATGCGGTAAGTTTAAATCTCCCAACAAAATTTTACCTTTACAACGATATGTAAGTTCAAATTCCAAACATTTTGTTTTAGTACACCTGCGTGATAGCATGAATTGACTAGTAGCAAAGGCAGGCAGTCTGTCAAAGTAACTTCTAAGGCAAAAATATCGCTTCCAAACTATGTATGTTTAAACGTGGATTTCGCCTTTAGACTTATATTGTTACGGTGCACCATCGACAGGAAGGCGCGTAGTACTTTGCGAAGATGACGAAGAAGCCTGCGCGTGAGACGCTTGCGCGAGAGGCAACTCAGCCAACTTGTTCGGCTGCCAATTCTCTGTAGACGTTATACCATTCCTGGATCTCGTCCCGTCACATTTGGTGGACGTGCTGGGTAACCGCATCGCAACGGAACATCGCAGCGGCCGTCGTTTGAAGGGTCATTCTGCAACGATGACGGAAAATACGGCATCTGCATCTGCTCCTGGTGTTCCTGCGACTGGAGATGATGCGGTGTGACCACAACCTTCGTGCTCAAACCCCCGTGGGATCCTGGCCCGTTTAGTGGTTCCGGCGATCCAGATGAAGTGGACGTTGAAGATTGGTTGGCAGAGTACGAACGCGTGAGTACTCGATACCGATGGGGCCCGACTCTTATGCTGGCGAACCTCTTGTTCTATTTGAGGAGAACCAACACATCGTGATATGAGAACCATGAAGCAGAACTTAGGAATTGGGCAATGTGCAGGGAGAAAATGTTGAACCTGTTCGGCAAGCCTAGTGGAAGAAAAATGGCCGCGAACAAAATGCTCGCGTCTCGGGCGCAGACCTCGACGGAGTCATACGTCTTGTTTATAGAAGATGTGTTAACATTGTGTAGCAAAGCCAATGCCAAGATGCCGATAGCTGACAAGGTTGAACATATTCTCAAGGGGATTGCGGACGGCGCATTCAACCTCCTCATCTGCAAAAATTTATTTATTCATTTATTTATTCATGTACACTAAAGGCCCGAGAGCATTACATAGGGGGGTAATAGTATACATATAGAAACTAACACGAACAATAAAGTAATAAAATATACGAAAAAGTAAATAACAACGTATAAATAATGTACAAAATCGTAGAAAGTCAATTATGAAGACAAAACTACAGTAAAAAGAAAGGCGTAACAAAAGAACAAGCGAGGTTGAACATTTATATGCTAAACAATGCTGATCATAGTCAAATAAGCGAGTTTTACAGCGTGCTAAAAAACGTTATATAAGCACATGTACACTTGTGTTCGTTGTATTAGGTCATTCAAACACCAAGATGAAGCTTTAATTTGTGAGTAAACTCTTTGTGTTTTTTATACAGATAATATCGTCGGGAAGTTGATTCCAATAATTAACAGCAAGGAGTAATGGTGAATGTAAAAACAGGTTTCTTTGGGCAAATGAACGTTCTAATTTGAATTTGTGGTCCAGGCGAGCAAATATTCTATGAGCAGGTTTAATAAGTGCAGACAGCTGCGAATTGTTATGGTAGAGATCGTGAAAAAGAGACAGAAGGGAGAACAGTCTGCGTGACTAGAGACGGCAAGTTTAGAGACTTTTTAATTTCACTTATGCTATAAGTTCGAGAGCATATCTTTGTTATAAACCGGGCACTTTTGTTTTGAAGAGACTCTATTTTATTTTTGAGGTAAACCTGGTGAGGGTTCCATATTTGGGAAGCATAGTCAAGCAGAGAGCGGACTAGTGTATTGTAAGCTAGAAGTTTAGTATCAGAATTGGCGAAATCTAAGTTACGTCTGATGAATCCCAGTGTCTTATAAGCGTTGCTAGTGACAGTGTCATTGTGTAAGTTCCATGATAGGTCACTCGTTAAGTCCCAAATACTTAAAATTGAGAACATTTTCAACTTGTTTCTCATTCATTGTGTAGTGATTAGTTATTGGTGTCTGTTTTGTAGTAAATGAAAGAACCTTTTTTTTGCTCACGTTGACTTCCATCTGCCAGTCTTGGCACCACTTGCCTGATATTCTAAGATCGTTTTGCATATTATAAGCATCTTCAATGCTCACCACCTTTCTATATATCACGCAGTCATCGGTGAATAACCTTAGCGTGGAAGTCATAGAAGTAGCTATATCATTAATGTAAATTAGAAACAGAATCGGCCCCAGTACAGATCCTTGAGGCACTCCCGATTTGACGTGCGCTAAAGGGGAGTGTTTGTCGTTCACTACAACGGATTGGTACCGGTTAGTTAGGAATTCGGATATCCAATTAAAAACGTAAGTGTTTAAGTTAAGAATGGTAAGCTTGGTAAATTATTCAACAGTGGACGCCATTATAAATGAATGCCGGCGATTTCAGCTAGCGAAAAGCCGGCGTATTGACAGCGTGTTTGCCCGCCTTCCGAATACGGCTGCAACGTCGTCTTGCGAAGACCGTGCAAGAACACAGCCGACACCTCCAGTTTCATCAGATAAGGTGACCCGAATTGTACGGCGTGAACTTGAAGCCAATACCCCTGCTCCGGCCCACACTGCTGCATGCGACACAACCCCACTCACTGCTAAAATGGTTTAAGCCATCGTCCGCCAAAAACTCGCCAGCACAGGTATTCCCTCGGTGTGCGCTTTGCCCAGCCCGCAGCGAGCTTCATGGCGTCCACCCTTGTCCTATCACGAACAGCAGTTTACGGCTCGATCTCGCAACCCTGCTGTGTGGAGAACCGCCGACAATCGACCAATTTGCTTTCAGTGCCACCGTATTGGTATGTCGTCCGCTACTGCAATTACCACTGGTCCTCGCCACCTCGGACGTCGTCTGAACCTCACTACCGACAGGGCAGCACCCGCTTTGCATCTGCCGCGCAGCCTTCTTCACCAAACAACTACAGAAAGTTCAACCGCAGATGTCCGTCACCGCATGGTCGTCAGTCGCCTTCGCCTCCAGGACGTCGCCAGTCGTCTCGCTCACTGCAGCCTCGCAGGCCGTCGTCCCCATTCAAACCCCCACCTGCCTATCCGGAAAGCTGAACGGTGCAGCGCCCAGAGGCGCCGCTGCTTTATTGACTTCCATCACAAATGCTCTCTTGACGCTTCCGACGAGACAAAGTTTTTAGACGACGTTGATGGTGCGACTATTTCTGCCCTTATAGATACCGGAGCACACAATTAAGTAATGAGCACGAACCTTCGCCAACGCCTACATAAAATGCCTACCGCTTCCCGCACACTCCGAGTCACTGATGGGAGGATCCCTGTCGTTCAAGGGTTGTGCACGACCCGTGTGTTCATTACCGGGCATTCTACATTAGTTCCGTTTGCCGTTATTAAACTGTGTCCTCATGACCTAAACTTGGCTTGAACTTCTTGTCTCGTCATTCTGTGCTCATTGATTGTGCGAATGGTGCTCTTCACCTTGAGCTGCCGCTGCTTGCCGATTTTTCAGCTGACCGTTCTCCACGTTTATGCTCTCGTCACCACTTTCGCTTGCATCCGCAAGCTGCTACATACGTCATTTTTCGTGCTCACGTGATGTGCCAAATGGTGACTATCTCGTCACTCCTATAGTCGACGTCCTGATGGCCCTCGACGTCGCCCTTGCCCACACTGTTGATTTGATTGATTGATATGTGGGGTTTAACGTCCCAAAACCACTATATGATTATGAGAGACGCCGTAGTGGAGGGCTCCAGAAATTTAGACCACCTGGGGTTCTTTAACGTGCACCGAAATCTGAGCACACGGGCCTACAACATTTCCGCCTCCATCGGAAATGCAGCCGCTGCAGCCGGGATTTGAACCCGCGCCCTGCGGGTCAGCAGCCGAGTCCACTGACGTCGCTGACCTTCTCTTGCAGCATGAAGCCATCCTTCATCATGGCACTCCGCGGCAGCTGCTTACTGATCGAGGCAGATACTTCCTTTCACGTGTTGTGAATGACATTCTTCGTGCCTGTTCTACTGAGCACAAGCTTACCACCGCTCATCATCCACAGACAAACAGATTGACCAAGCGTCTGAACGGAACGCTGATGCAGATGCTGTCAATCTACGTTCCACCAGATCACCGTGACTGGGACAAAGCACTCCCCTTTGTCACCTTTGCGTACAACTCTTCACGGCACGACACAGCAGTTATTCGCCGTTTTATTCGCAATATGGCCGACATCCAGCGTTACTATTTGACATGCTCCTTCCTTCGGCTGCCCCCTTGTCTACTGAGTACACCTATACTATTAACCTAGATCTCGCCCCGTCACAATATGAATAATAAAAAAATGTCAGGCCTCCACCTTTATAAGAATGGTCTAAACAGAAAGGTATAAATATCTTTAATCGAAAGGACTGATGCTTTGAAAGTCATGTGGTAATGCATTGATATCTAGATTAAATTTTAATGCTAAGTATCTCAAATCTGTTACTGCTGAGTTAATCAATTGGCCCTTCCAGGGAAGAATTTAAAATGACCCTATAATTTGTCTTATATAGACTCGGGAACTGCCTTGCTTAAGATACTTTTTTTTAGAAAATTGGTGTCTGAAAGGCTATCCTTTTGGTACTTCTTGATCTTTGAGGGGACAAGTGTTGTACTTTCCTTGCACAATGGGGACTTTGAGTGCTTTAGTGATAGAGGATCCATCTCCGTCTGATGTGATTGCTGTAGGTCTTCCCTGGTAAGTTCGCTTTCGCAAGGCCTGAGCTCAGCAGATGCACAAGTGAACTGTGCACCCTGTGACAAAGTATCTGACACAACCAACTTGAAAGGTCAATCGTTTTCACTATATAAAAGCGGCGGACTGAGATTTTCTGCGATGCTCAACAAGTAGGATGTCATGTTCATGAGTACATGGGCCAACGTCTCAGAAAGACTTCCAGCTAGGCGTTCCATTGTCTTCTCCATTGTCTCGTCGGTTGTGTCCTCTATATAAAAAGGAAGCGACCCTTACATTGCTGGTATATGGCGTGCTGCAACACTAGCATAATCTTGATTTCGTACTTGAATATAAGCCGATGCTTGCCTATGTGGACATCCCCTTCGAACTCCCATTTCAAGAATTTTAGTTCACGAACCTTTGCAAAACAGTTCGAAAAGTCTGCAGCATGAGCTTCATTGAATAAACAGCCAATTTTATTGTTACTTGGACACTCGCCAGAATGGTGCCCTTCTCCACATATTCTACACCTAACAGCAGCTCTGCAACCCTCTATGGTGTGTCGATAACACCAGCACTTGACGCACTCAAGAGAGCAGAGGGAGAGAGGTACGACTCGGCAAATAAGAGGCAAAAGCTTAGTTTTTGATGGCCGCACTGACCCCGCAAATGTCACCATGACGAACTTGGTTGGTAATTTACTTTTTGTCAACAATACGTACGCAGGGATAAACTGAATTGACATCTGCTGGCGAAAACGATTCCAGAATTTCAGTTGGTGTCATGTTAGTGTAGACGCCATGAACCAGACCTCTGGAGCATGCTCAGTGCGGTGGTATGAACGTGCTCACGGGTTTAGATGGAAACAATGAGCCCTTCAAAAGATACCGCAAGCCGGACTGCTCTGAGGAAAAGCAGAGTATACCCCCTCTGCCGAACTGTCGGACCTCAGTGATGGGCTGGAAATGGGCGTTCATCGACCGCAATTCCATCTGAATTTCTTTCAGGGTTTTCATCACAAGAATGCCGCCATGCGTTGGACTAAAGCTACAGGGACAGAATATATGCTCTTGTGCAAGAAAACATCCACTGGCAACTCCTGCAAAGGGATGGAAGCACACCAAAGGAAAGTTCCTGGTCCCGGCGTAGATTAGACATCCTGCCTGTTACTAGCCGCACGAAAACACATATCAACCAACTATTGCACCTTAGGAAACAATAAAAGCTGTATGAAAGAAAACGCTACTCAATCCTTGGCCAAAATTGTAGGATGATGATGATGATGATGATGATCCTTGACACTTTGGCGCACACCCACAAAGGGGGATCGGCCAAGAACTGGGCGGCAGGATCTTAACTAAAAGGCTAATGGTTTTTCAAAGAAAACGTAATTTTGGGCTAAAAAAATATAGAAAGGAAAGCCGAAAATCGAAAAAGGAGTATATCTGAGCAGGGAGCGATGCAGGCCATCAGATGCGATTTGAGACAGAGGTAATGGTGGGTCTATATATATATATATATATATATATATATATATATATATATATATATATATATATATATATATATATATATATATATATACACACACACATACATACACACATATATATATACATATATAGGCAGATTAACATGGCAATCGCTTTGTTTCAATTATGTATTCAAATACCGCAGAGCAGACGTCCCTGTGGCTATAACCGAATTTAATGCATTGTAAGATATCAACGAGTTAGCGCCTCATCTGGCGCCACTTTCTTTTCTTCTCATGATCTTTCGATAGCGAAGTAAGCGGCTTGTGTATCGGCTGCGTTGAACTGCATGGCAAACACTTCTCCACATTAGTTAGGTAGAAAAAGGAGCACAACGAACTCGTCTTATAATCAGCGTGGTTTAGTTTCGCTTTAATGCATTATATTTGCTCATTTCTGTTATTCTCTCCGATGAAATTAATAAGATTTGCGTGAATGCCGAGCCAAATTATTCCGTAGCCTAGATAGACAGATATGTCGGGTTTAACGTCCCGAAACCACCATATTATTGTAAGAGACGCTGTAGTGGAGGGCTTCGGAAATTTTGACAACCTGGGGTTCTTCAACGTGCACCCAAATCTGAGCACACGGGCCTACAACATATCCGCCTCCATCGGAAATGCAGCCGCCGCAGCCGGCATTCGATCCCGCCACAGGCGGGTCAGCAGCCGAGTACCTTAGCCACTAGACCACTGCGGCAGAGCTATTCCGTAGCCTAGCTCGTCCTATGTGGGCTTATTTTGTTATTTTGAATAAATACTGCTGTTCGTTGCTTACATTTTCTAATTTCTCTTGGTACGTTGTGTTAATATTTAGGATGACTGCCAGTTGGGCGTGTTGGTGAAGGTTCACAATAAAACAAGCGCTAAAAATTACACACACTCAGAGAGAACACAGACGAGCGCTTACTAGCAACTGAAAATTTCATTTCGAACAAAACACCAACAAGTACATAACATGCATGTACGTACGTCTCTTATAATCATATGATCATTTTGGGACGTTAAACCCCACATATCAATCAACATGCATGTACGTCATTCCAAACCCACACCACCATCATGAAGAACGCGATATACCAAAATAACCACTCCGTTATCGATGACACAAAACCAGGAACAAATGCGTGTAAAGCCCCCTACCCAGAAAATAAGAAAAGAAAATGTAAAAAAGAAAGTGCACTGGGTTATGTAACGTTCAAAAAAGCAAATTCTGTCCTCTCTTTTTCACCCTCAACTTTTCTCACTTCTTCGCGTGTGCCGATCATTATCTTTTTCACTTCCCGACGATTCTTCTCACAGGCCTATAGGATAGAATCATCTCGGTTACCAGCTTCCCTCAAGCGCTTGATTTCCGCGGAAACGCTCTCATTCTTTGACTGTACGGGCGATTTCATCACGTAAAGCCCCAAGAATGTGCAGTCGCATGCCCACAAAGCATGCTAAAATATTCCGTGTACAATGTTTTCTCAGCTTTCAATTTCCTTGTAAGGCGGCATGCCAAGGCTATGAAAATGAGAAACTTACCTTAAAAATTAAGAGAGGCACGCGGTTTACTATCGTTACCAGTTTTTTAGCGTTGCTACTTCGACAGACTATTGTGCGATGTTACCGCTTTTCGTACGTAATGTAAAATATATAAAACATGGAGCTAAGGTCTGATCTTTTTAGCGGTGCTTGTCTATCAATATCAAGAGTTGTTTAATTATATGTGAGGTTTAACATCCCAAAACCACCATATTATTGTGAGAGACGCCGCAGCGGAGGACTCCGAAAATTTTGACCACCTGGGGTTTTTTGACGTGCACCCCAATCTGAGCACACGGGCCTTCAGCATTTTCGCCTCATAAGAGTTGTTCAAGGCAATCTGATTGTTGATTTTAATTTCTATAAAAAGGAGACTAAAAGGGGTACACCTATTATTTATTTATTTATTTATTTACACTGCTCCTCACCCCAAGTAGCGGCTGTAGCCGGGTTGACTGCCAGGAAAACTTATCAAAGTAACAATGCAAATTAGAAAAAAAAGACAAAGCTTCAAAAAGACACGATTCCTAAAGGAATAATGAAATTACGAAAACTGCAAACCAGAAAGTGCAATGTGTGCAGCAAAAAGGTAATGAAAATATTTCACACACTAATTTCGATGAGCCTCTGAAATTTATTTACGTCGTCCATTTGCAACGACGAACTATCAAGCTCTTTCCACTCGAGTATGGAGCGAGGGAAAAATGAGTACATGAAAGCATTGTTTTCTAAAGAAAGTAACGAGGACGGATTTCTGGGGTCTTGATGCGTAGCCCGAAGAAAGTGTGGCGTATTCGTGAGCAATTTCTTTTAATTTGTTTTTCACAACTTGGAACAGAAATCGAAGGTGTTTACATTGAAGCGCTCCTTTTCTTTGTTAGCCAATATAAATTAGATGTAACAGACAATCACGCCAAGGGTACTGGTGTTGATGTTATAAGAGGCAATTGTAGTGCAAATTTGAAGACAGAAAAGTGGATGAAAAGATGACTTACCGTGGGCAGGGACCGAACCTGCGACCTTCGAATAACGCGTTTGATGCTCTACCAACTGAGCTGCGACGGCGGCTATTCTCCCATTCACTTTTTTGGGTATATTCAAAGCACCTTCAATAAGGTAAACACTTGACAAGAAGCGGAAAATAAGTACAAGGGAAGGGAAATCACGTGAATGGCGCTGTACATGCTAGGCGCAGTGATGCAGATCGCGAACGCTTTTGACTTAGCTGGTGTAGCACCTACTTTCGAATAACTTGAGCGACTGCCACCTGCAAGAAATACAAAATGAAGTTGTTCTACAACAATAACATAGCTACTAGATCACGGCCTAATCACGTAAGCCCCAAGAACTGCGCAGTCGGGTGCCCGTAAAGCATGCTAAATATGTCATGCACAATGTTTTCTCAGCTTTCATTTTCTTTGTAATGCAGTATGCTAAGGCTATAAAAACGAATACCTTACCTTAAAAATTGACAGAGGCACGTGGTTTGAAGCACCAGCTGATCTAGGAAATGGTCACCACTCTTCAAGGTGACGGTGTGAATTCCTGAAGCTTTGCAGCAAAGGAGCTGTAAAAGAGTGTTAAATTAAAGCCGGAGTGTCCATTTCTTTGCACTAAAGTTTCAGTGTTCAGTCCATTGAACAACCGATTCATAGAAAGACACTTGCATGTACGTACACAATTGCAGCACATGCAGCGAAGTATATTCGTTACAGCGGCGTTGATAGTCTGTGTAGACAGTGGTACTCGCTTTTCACGCAATCAGAGCTAGAAAGGTCACACCTGATGAAAACGATGTTCACTCTAGACCGCAGTGATTCATTCTGAAGAATCAAATCCAATTCAAATCTAAATTTGTTTCTTTTTATTTTCGAATCATCAAAAGCCGCTACAGTGCAATGTTCATTCATGCAAAAATAGGGGAACAGAGAAAAGCTGCATTTCTGCCACTTGACTAGGCTCTCGTCCTCCATACAGCAGCAATTACATTACGAAACATATTGTCACGGTAATAAAATCAGTGCAAGCCGTGGGGTATCGACGGGGCGGAAACAACTTTACAGGGGTGTCAGCACCGCCACAAAGTAACATTCTAGCAAACAGCGGAACAGCTCCGATTGAGCAGTGCGAGTTTGTCGTCGTCTTTTCTGCCGACCAAATGCTTTGACACGCACAAGTAATGATGATACTAGCCACGCAACAGCCAGAAACCCACAACATGTTAGTGTCAATATCATTATCAAAAATATTATTGCCCACAAAGTTGTAACAAAAAATACCAATCAGCAAAACCTATTAGCTACAAAATTACCTCCATATAATAAAAATAACATGACCTTTGCAATTACCGCTAAGAATACAAATAAAAGAAACTGCTCCTAAAGTAACCAGTGCTAAAAATATAATGAATCATAGGTTGCTCCATATATTCATATAAACACGGACATTGAAAAAAGAGATTCAGCAAGCTTTTGTTAGTACTGTTTAAAACATTAACATTTTTCCGTAGGGTTCATTTCATGTGAATGCGAGTACATGATCAAGTTTTTCGTGCTGAAATACGTGCTGAAGTTTCAGTCAAACCTGCACAATTCCACCGCTAGTAATTATTGTGAAGCTTATTAGGGGACTAAGTTTCAATTCATCTTGTGTTTTTTTTTTCTCTTGATCGCAAAAAAACGGCAGAGAGCACTCAAACTTTGAACATGCGTTCATCGCATTCTTTCCCCTCAGCCCCCCAACGGCGGCAACCAGCACGCTGACGAAGCGAAAGGGTTAGTTTCGAAACAATAGCCTGCACCTGACCGAGAGTCATGACTCATGACCTATGTAATGCTGCCGAGCTGTATTCCAAACGAGGGCTGCTGAAAAAAGCGTCATTTCTTCCATTCCATTCCTACCCAAGCGAGTATGTGATTCATTCGTCCTGCCGTTAGTCCTAGAAATTTGCACACAACACGCACTTCTCTGCCATTGGTCCTCTGGTGGCCTGACGACACCATTTGAGGACTAAAGTTGACGTTACTCCCCCGTTGAGCGGATTTTTATTGCGATAGCATATATATAACACTCTCCTCTAGTAGGCGTGCGAGGTTTTGTTGAACATAAGGCTCGGATGTCCGGCACATACTAATTTTCATTCATTCTCTGTCCGGCAAATGCACGCCGTAATAATCGCCCCTTCGTAGACGAAGCGCACCGCGCATTTCATGCATCGTCCTGCCTTCTAAAAGCTTTGAGGCGAGCCACATGTGTAACGTCGGTCTTAGTTGATCGTCTCCCACAAGCTGTCAGTCATGCTATTTTACAATCAACTGCACTGAGGCGCTCATGGACGATGAGTGGGATAGTGTAGTGGGCGAGAAGTTTTGTGGACAAGCCACGCTTGCGCATAGGCTTCCACACCAGGACGAGGTCTCGCGGTTTATATGTGACGTGCCGAAGCTAGCTGTCATGCAGGCGGGCAAGACAGCGAGTTTCTTATGCGAGGCCAAGTGCTTCGCCTAAAGTAGGATCGTCATTGTCATAGAACGAAAAGATGGTGTCCAGAATATAACGAGGGGTCACACATAAAGAAGGAAGAAAGGGCTGTGGTCGGTGTTGAAGGCATACGTGATGAACAATAAGACATCATCACCGTTTTTTTTTTTCAGATTGGACGTCCTGTACATGACAGCATATTCACCAGTGTCCGGTTTGTGCATTCATTAAGGCCATTAAGGTCTGTGGATGCTAGGGAGTCGAATGTCGACGTTTTGAGCCACACATAGGGAGCAGTTCCTTCACATTGTCTGCCGTAAACTGACGGCTGCGGTCAATTATTATGATGCGGGAAGGTCCGTGGCGCAGTATATTAGAGTGCAAGAGTAAGGAGGATACTTGGCCAGCAGTCGAAGATGGCAAAGTGGCCGTTTCGCAGTAACGGGTAAGATAATCGGCGCACGCTACAATCCATCGGTTGCCTTTTGCTGAGCATGGAAAGGGACCCACAAGGTCAATGTCAACTTGCTCAAATAGAGTGCTGGGAGGCGTCATAGGCTGTAGAAGTCCGGCCAGAGCAGTCGTCTGGCATTTGTGCGTCTGGCATTCAGTACATACAACTGACCACGTACTTCTCGGCCGACTGGTGCATGCGTGGTCACTAAAATTGCCCCTGTGTACGAAGGAGTGTTCGCATTGTTCCCAGGTGACCCAAAGTTACATCGCCATGTATGGCGCACAGAACAGAGAAACGGAGTGTATCCGGAACTACCCGCAAAAAGTAGGAACCCGTGGCCGCGATGGTGTTCTTGCAAGGGAACCCTTGACGAACGCAAAACAACCTGCCAAGGTTGATGCTCGTGTGTCAGCAAATACTGGCTCCAAGCTCACGTCCTTCCGCTGCTGAATTTTAAAATCAGTCTTGTCCGAGAACACTGAAGTCACCGACGCAATTATATGATCGAAATTGTCAGCGTCGCAAAGTGTTTTAAGCGGCATGCGCGAAAGGCAGTCGATGTCAGCATGCTTCGTGACACACTTGTACCATACCGTGAAGTCACACTCTTGCAAACGTAGGGCACAAAAGGCTTACAAACCAGCACAAGGAGTGACGGTCTATGACCACTTGAAAAGGACAACCGTACAGGTATGATTGAAATCCTTGTACAGTGAAGACGAGTGCCAAACATTTTGTTTCAGCTTACTTAAAGTTTTACTGGCATATGGAATGACATGTTCCTTTTACATTGCAGCGCTTTACTAGAATGGCACTGATTCTAATGCCACTGGCGTCAGCATAAACTTTCGGTTGGCGCAGAAGGATCAAAGATCCAGAGAATAAGCTGCGACGTGAGTAAGGACATGAGTTGGTTGAAGGACATCTCACAGTCAACTGTCCATTGAAAACTAGTGCCTTGACGTAGCAGACTGGTCAATGGGGAAGGCAACGTCAGCGAATGCGCGAGTAAATTGGTGAAAGTACGAGTACAGGAAGCTACGAAGCTCTTTTGTTGAGCGAGGTAGTTTGCACGCTTTCACAGTTGCTGTCTTGTTAGGGTTAGGCCTGATACCATCTTTGTTCACGAGGTGCCCAAGTACCAAGGTTGGTCGCTTGCCTGAATGACACTTCTTTGACTTAGGAACCATACCAGCGGCATTCCAGAACAATGTGCACGCGTTCGTTATGCTGCCAAAAAGTACACCCTACGATCACGATGTCATCGAGGTATTACATACAAGTGTTCTATTTTAGGCCACGCAGAACTGTATCAATGAACCATTTGAATGTAGCAGGAACGTTACATAATCCAAATGACATCATGTTAAATTCATAACGTTCGTCCGAGGTTATGAAAGCACTATTTTTCTTGTCCACTAGATGCATAGAGATCTGCTAGTAGCCTGAACACAAATTTGTAGACAAAAAGTAGGACGCCGAATGGAGACAGCCCAAGGCATCATCAATTCGTGTAAGAAACTAAACATCTCTTTCGTGATGGAGTTCGAATGGCGATAGTCGACACACAATCTCTGGGCATCGTCTTTCTTTTTCACAAGAATCACAGGGGCTGCCCAAGGGTTTGATGATACTCCAATGATGCCCTTCTGGAGCATTTAACGCTTTTCATTCGATTGGCTGTGCGGTTGTTGTATTTGTCCTGTGGCGTGTACAACATGGAGGAATCGAAAGCGTATGGTCACTCAGAGAAAAATCAAAAACTTGCAATTTCTTTAATAGAACGTCCACAAACATACTGAACTTGTCGGCAGTCAGTGACTTATCAACCATAGGTAAAATTTTCGAACTTTCTGAGCAGGCGGTGACTTGGTCAATACGTCGAACGTCACTGAGGACAGCGACTATTGTCGGCAAGCATTCTTTAAACGAGGCTACCTGAAGTCCTTCTTGTAGTAGCACCGATTCATTCGACCAACTTATTGTCCAAAGTTTCGAACAACCTTCCCTCACTGAAACTGTGCATGACGTACCAACGTGTTCTTGTTTATACAGCCTAATTGGAAAGGCTTCACCGGTGCGTTAAACTAGGTATTGTTGTTGTTAATATGCGAAGAAACTACATGAACGCATACTGCACAGAAGGCTGAGACAATGATATTGTTACGGGGAGATGATAAAAAAAAACGAGTGTATTTACAATATTTGCAGCGCACATTTATGCGGGTAGAAACAACCACTATGGTGAGAGCAAGCATCACCTAGTCCTTCACTTATTCATTTGCTAGGAGAGCGACACATACCATTATCCTCCGGCGGTGAAGGCACCGACTTCGTGCACATGGAGAAAGACGGTAGTGGAAGTGGTGACTATACATGTGCGTTTGAGGGAGTCCGGTGTATGATAAGGCTTCGGACGGACAACGTGAACGATGTCTGTGCGGGATTGCGTGGACGAGGACAAAGCAAACTGTTCTATTTCATACGTGACGTCGGTCACTTCGCGGCTTACATGGCATGGTCCAAAGTACGGGAACACTAGCTTCTCAGAAAGCCTGATATGACGTTCTGAAGACCACAGTAGGCCAAGAGGTTCTGGAGTAAAGTGAGCGTTTCGGTGACGGATGTCGTGACGAGATTTTTAGCCCGCTTGCGAGTCAGCCGAATGCGCGCAAGTTGACGTGTATGGTTGACGCGGGCTGTAGCTTTTTAAAAGTATTGAGTGGGTGGGTACGTCGAAGGAGGCATCATCGTGTCTATAGGCAACGCTAAATTCCAGCCAAAAGAAAGAAAGAAAGGCGAATAGCCACCCATCTCGTGCCATGACGTATTGTAGGCGAACATGATAGAACGCAACACTGCATCCTAATCCTGGTGGTCGGCAGTCACGTACGTTGCCAGAATGTCCGTAATGATTTGATACATCCCCTCTGTCAAGCCAATCGTCTGCGGATGGTAGGCAGTGTTTAGCTTATGTTTGATCTAACAATACATTAAAATATCATTGACGGCCCGAGGTGGAAACTGCCTTACACCGTCCATCAGAAGCAGCCGTGGTGCTCCGTGCTGAAGTATAACGTTGTGGAGCAAGAAGTCCGCTACATCGGTCGCGCAGCTGGTGGAAAGTGCGCGAATAATTGCAAATCATGTGGCATAGTCCCTCGCGATGGCCACCCATCCATTTTCCAAGACAGACGTAGAGAACGAACCAAGCAAGTCGAGGCCAACACAATGAAACGGTTCATGTGGGACGTCGAGTGATTGAAGACAGCTGGCAGGTGGGAGGGTTGACTTCTTCCGGCGCTGACAAAGACCGCACGAGGTCACGTAACGACGTACTGAGCTCTACATTCCTGGTCAGTAGTACCGATGGCGTGCACACTCGTAGCTGCGAAAAAAGCCAAGGTGCCCGCCATCAGCACGCCGTAAAGCTGGGTCAAAACATTCAAACGAAGTTGTGCCGAAATCACAAGAGGTCAGAACCATCGGGTATCAGACAGCGACGTAGCAAGGTGCCGTTGCGTAGGACAAAGAGACGAACGGTTGAATCGAGAGCCGTAGAGTTGAGGTGGTCGATGATCTTACGAAGAGTCGGGTCACGACGTCGCTAAGCAGAATTGTTGAACAGGTCAGTTATAGCAAGCACAGATGGAGCAGTATCGTTCGCCGAAGAGTCTTGTAGGTCGACGGGATAACGGGACAGGCAGTTGTCGTCTTGATGCAAGCGGCCAGACTTGTAGACAGCAGTGAACGTGCACTTTTAAAGTCGTACTGCTAATGACCAAGTCGACCAGCCAGATCTTTGAGTGAAGACAGCCAGCATAAGGCGTGGTGGCCATTTACCTCGAGTGAAGGGTCTGCCGTACAGATAAAGACGAAATTTCGCGACAGTTCAAATAAAAGCAAGGCACTTTTTCTCGGTTATAAAATAGTTTCGCCCAGCTGCAGAGAGGAGGCGGCTGGCGTAAGCAATGACGCAGTCATGAACACGTTGATTTTGGACAAGGACAGTGCCGATACCACGACCACTGGCATCCATGCGTACTTCGGTATGCGCAGGGTAATCGAAATGGGCCAGAACAGGGGGTGACCTGAGTCGGTCCACGAGATGCGAAAATGCCTGCCGACACTTGGTCTGGTCCCAAAAGAAAGAGACGTCTTTTCTCAAAAGGCATGTGAGGGGTGGCGCGATCACTGCGAAATCTTTCACAAAGCAGGGAAAATACAAGCGCAGGCCAAAAAACAAGCGAACGTCCTTGGAAGAATGTGGAATAGGGAAGTTGGTCGCAGCGCAACTTTTTGCTGGATTAGGTTGTATACTCGCGGCGTCAACAAGATGGCCAAGTACGGTGATCTCTCGGTGGCCAAAGCGACATTTTGAAGAGTTGAGTTGAAGACTGGCGGTGCGAAAGGCTTGCAAGCTAGCCGACAAGCGTTGCAGGTGACTGGTGAACGTCGAGAAGAAAACGACGACATCGTCTAGGTAGCAGAGGCATATGGGCCACTTTAAACCCTTCAGTGGCGAGTCCATCACGCGCTCAAATGTTGCTGGCGCGTCGCACAACCCAAAGGGCATGACTGTATATTTATATAGACCATCGGCTGTAATAAAGATGGTATTTTCCCGTTCATTTTCATCTAGGACTCTTTGCCAACAGGCCGAGCGAAGGTCGATACAAGAAAAGTACCAGGCGCCATGGAGAGGATCAAGGGCGTCCTCTATTCGTGGCATGAGATAGACGTCTTTCCTGATGATTTTCTTGAGGTGCCGGTAGTCAACGAGAAACCGCCAGATGTTGTCTTTCTTTTTTACAAATACCGTGCGCAATGGCCGAGGGCTCAAAGATTGCTCAAAGATGGCTCGATGATGTAGCACCTTGCCACCTTCCGTTTGAATGACGCAGCGCTCGGTCGCCGAGACACGGTAAGGGCGTCGATTGATAGTTCTTGCGTCCGCGGTGTCAATCGATGGATCACCAGAGATGTTTGTTCAGGTTTCGGTGACGCGAAATCAAAAACGTCGCCATTTTGTAAGGATGTAGCGTAACCTTGACTCTCGCAAACACTCACACAAGCACTCACACATCCACCCGAGTAACACACAAAACACGCAGGTGGATGTGTGAAAGCTTGTGTGAGTGCTTGTGTGAGTGTGCTTGTCTGGGTGCTTGTGTGAACTTCCCTATTGCACGTTTTAAAGTTGCGATAAATTCTTACAACATGCCGAATAACCAACTAGCCCAACAACAAGTTTCACTGACAAACGTCGTCGTAAGACGCCAACAAAATGCGTGGGTCAAGGTTTTCAGAAGGGCCAAGGTCCGGGAAAATTATGTTGTCTAACGCGTTATCAGGTGTCGGGTTAGCAGCCGTGCTGCCTGGAGGTGAATGTGGGGCATCATTGGTCAGGGCAACAGGTTTGTTTGAGTCTAAAAGTGATAAAAGTTACCCAGCTTCATACCTTCAAGAAGCAGTTGTGTGCAGCGTCCAAAGTTCAGGACATGTATGCAAGCGTTGTTCGCAGAAACAGTCACAAAAGAGTAAGGCACTGCTACTCGTCGTGTCACAGCAACGTCCAAGGAGGGGGTAACCGAGTAGGCGCCATCACCTACCAATAGGTCGGCGTTAAATTTTCAATTAGATGTAAATCGCGGTACCTGAGCGCCAGCGAACAAACTGGATGACACATAAACGTGGTGGCCACGCGATAGTGAGGTCAGGCATAGCAGGAAGCTCTAACTGTAACAAACCAGAACAGCCGATCAGGGCAGAATGCGTGTTCAGAAAGTCTTGGTCGAGTACAAGATCATGGGGGCACTCGTCAAACAGCAAAGAGAACTAAGGTCGTGGGGCCATCACAGCTCACATGCACAGAACAAATCCTAAGGACGGTAAGTGTACGGCCATCGGCTACGCGAACAACAGGTGATGAGGTGGGTGTAACGACTTTACAGCGACGACGAGAAAGGTTAGCGCTCATGATTGATAATTGGGCACCTGTGTCGATAAGCGCTGAAACAGACACGCGATCTTCTTCTGCTTCCAAAAGGTTTCGCCAAGTTGCCAGAGTTAACGGAGGATTTCCAGGTCTATAGGTCAATGCAGCGTCACCTCGGGGAGCTCCACTGGTCAGTGTTCCGAGGTTAGACGGCGTGGGAAAGGCAAAGGTGAGCGACGGGATGACCAAGAACGTCGCTGGGTCTGGGATAACGGCGAGTTTCAGTCCCTCTTGATAGTAAGTTATCTCCTCAGTCACCTTTCGTCGCATTTCTATTACTTGTAATAGCATTCCCTAAACTTCTTTCATATACGTGCATTTTACTTTCGGTGAATTGTCCCAGATCATTTACTTCGTTTCACTGTTTACGAGGAGAATCGAAGTCTTGGCAAGAAGCGGCAATAATAATAAATCTTATTAGCTTGCGTATGGGAGCATCATACCTCGGTAGTAGAGCATCGAACGCTTTGTTCCAAGGTGTGAGATTTGGTTTCTCTTGATAGTAAGTTATTTCTTCGTTCACCTTTCTTCGCATTTCTATTACTTGTAATAGCATCTCTTAAACTTTACCAGGCATTATCGTCTGTTAGTTGTCTTTATTATTGTGCCTAACAAAAAAGATGAACTTTCAAATTAACACTTCTTACCCCGACTATAAACAAGTCTTACATAGGAAGTAGAGTTAGCCACTGCATACACAAAGAAACAGTCGGTATGGAAGTAACAGTGCAGATTTCAAAGCAGGCACGCGCAGATTTCTCATAAGTACTCAAATACAACAGTAGCCGGATAACTAGAATCACTTATCAGCGGAGGCATCAAAGTAAAACTTCGTTGATGCATAAAGTCTCGTACAAATTTCAGCGTGATACGAACGTTTGTTTGGTCCCTGCTTAGCCCCATCGGCCCACACTGTAATGGAGTAGACTAAGAATTCACTAAAGCTTGGTCTGCTCATGGAGTAAGTCGTTGCGAACTGATTTTCACACCATGACATTTAATAGGAACGCTTGCTACCGCGCACGCGTAAATAGAGGTGTGTTGTGTAAGACGCGACACTCAATCAATATCAATCAGTTAGTCAATTATATTTTTATCTATTTCACAAACAGACAAATAAGAGACAAATAAAAGCTGTCTTTAAAAAGCCTAATAAGCCCACCCCCCCCTATTACGAGGGCTCGAGGCAGCACAGTGGGTGTTACATTTATGGACAAAAGAAAGATATTGTGATTGTCCACTTTAAATAATGAAAATAATACCACCAGTGGGCGTTACTACTTATCGTTTCTTTTTCAAAATCTCTAATGTGTAAAATGAATCCAACAGTTTACGAAGCCAAAATTGAAAACAACTAAGAAGTTAAACAAGGCGAAAATTCGGCAGATCCCACGTACCTGGTAATTGACGTTACGCGAAGCATGTGGTGGGAAGGTGACCGCGTTCCAATTTTTTTTTATTGAGCGACACGCCATGAAGTGACGCTACATATATGTACCAATGTTGCACGCACACACATATGTAGGAGTTCCAGATGTTTATATAACCAGTTTTTTGCACTCGCTCAATGATGCCAACTGGAACAAGCATATTAGCAAAACTAATATGAAGCGGTGATGCTCGCGAAGATGCTGGCTTTGGCCCCTGTTACAAAAATCAACTTCAGCGCATGGAAAGTAGCCACCATTGACATTAACCCGACGTGACGGCTGTATCAAAGAAGTACATATGTAATGTTCATAAAATTGGGTATAACTGCAACCACTATTGACGTTTCATGAAGATTAGCGTCTATTTGAAAAGTAGTTCCGAACCTTGCGTAGCTCTGTGGTAAACTGCTCCATTGCCATGCAGAATTCTTGGGTTCGACTCCAGCTGGGACCCTGCCATTTATTCTTTGCATTCGTTGGGCCGACGCTACAGATGCCGCGTATTTCTTCACACTTACGCGTTAAAATTGCCCATGTGTGTTCTCATCCCTCCTGGGTAGATACTAAGTGTCCATCACCTATGGCACATACCCGCATACGAGTGGCACATACCCGCCCGTGGATATGTCACTATCTGGCGAGAAGTGTTTGACGACGTACGCAACGGGATTGCGGCATTATTAATGTCTTCACCAGCGCGTCATATTCGGCAAACCATCTTATCCTCCCATGCTAATTTTGGTTCCGGCCAAGTTACGAGGGGACCACGAGAGCACCCAAACGTAAGCAGCTAGTTAGTAGATAGATAGAAAGACACACCCAAAGCATATATATATATATATATATATATATATATATATATATATATATATATATATATATCTTCATGGATGAAGGCTGAAGCCGCTGCCAGAACGTTTGTCGCTGTCCTGTCAAAACAGCACTGTTTCGTTTCTTTAATGTTTCGACCTTCATAACCAAACCTTCATTATGGCTTGGTTATGGAGGTCGTGTCAGTACAAGATAACTTTATTAAGTACAATCGCACAAAGAAGGTATAGTCTATTCCTACCTTACACTTTTTATACACCAGTATCAATGAGTGCAAATATTAGCCCTTAACTTGGTCAGCCGAGTGCTTCGCTTTCAAGGTTGACGCTCTAAAGTCGTGGCCAATCTCCTCTCGCCCAAACCCGTGGCGTCTTTTGGCTTCATCGTCCTTTCTCGATACGTCGATAAGAAATGATGAAACAGCGGCGATAAAAAAGCGGCCCAGACACGACAAGAAAGCAATTTACACCAACGAAAAACGAAACCATTGCAGAGAAACGCCCGGAGGAGCCAGCCGGCGTACAGAGGGCGCATGCGTGGAGAGGCGAGGCCGAGTGCGCCTACGCTTATTTGCCGGCTAGCCGGTGACGTCAGTATCACAGCGAGGAAGGGTAAGACAATGAACGCAGCGAGATGGCAAAAAAGCGGAAATAGCTCGCTGTGCATTCAGCAGGAGGCGAGCTGGCAAGAGAGGTGAATTTTTGGGGATAAAGAGGAAGCAGCTCGTCCAGAGAGGAGGAAAATAGATCGGAGGTGCAGCGGCGGCGCCACCGTAGTGCAGCAAGGCGGCGCTGCGCGTGAGCCGGTGTTCTCGTCGCAGCGCTCATCGGGCGGTGCAGCGCCGGGTGAGCATGGCTTACGCATGCTGCAGTGAGTGCGTGTCTGTAGAAGTGCTCGCTTTCTGACGGCCCGTGACAGCACAAGAAAGTGGCCGGTGATAGCGAGAGGGGAAGGTCGGCCGTTCGTGGTCAAGGCTAGTAGCGCGTCCGCTGGAGCGGCGACACACGGGTGTCCCCTTGGAGCACCATTTCACGGCACCAATTCGTCGAGAAGTGGGGGCTAACCCCGGTGCTCAGGCCCCGGGCCCCGTCATGTGGCCTGGGGCCGCCGGGGTCTCGGGGCCGGGGCCTCCAGGCAGGAGGGTCTCCGCAGCCGCCAGCCCCTCCGCAACCGACGCTAGTCTTCGTTGCCGGAAGGGTGCGTCTCAGCAACTGCTCTCCGCAAACGCCAGCCGACGGGGCCAAGTCCAGGTAACTGCAAATCACCTGCATGCATCTTTTTATGCTATGTAACGAGGCCGCAACTGTCCCGCGGTAGCTTCTGGCAAAAGACAACGGTGAGATTTCGACATAAAGGCGCTCGGGAAAGATCTCCCCTTCAGTTATTTTCGAGTGTAGAACGCACAGGAGTTCACCAGTCGTGCTCCTCTTTACGGTCGAGCTGTCACCAAGCGCATTGCCACTGCCGGGACTACGCTGGTAATCGTCCGTTCTGCGACTACTTCGGCTGCCGTTTCCTGCTGTACTTTGCGAGAGCAGCGCGCCACTGCGGCACATTGCTTCGATTATTGTCGAAGAGTTTTTGATTCTGTCACGCACCGTCTAGCGCCCAGATCATGGGTGCCGGTGCCTGCGAAGACGACGACACTCTATCTGTCTGCTTTTAAACCCTCCCAAGCATGTAGGTGTTTGCTTGCGTGAGGAAAAGCGTCAGTTATGTCGAAAACGCGGGAGATTCTAGAAAACGCCTTAAGCTTGCGCGAAACGCAGCTCGATGACCGAGTAAGCTGGAGGAGTGGAGAGCCATCACGTTTCAAATTCGCTTAGGGCGCCTTAGTATACTGCATGCACAGCCGCAAGGTAACCCACTACATCATCACATTTGTGAGGTAATGGCAATGTAATGGACGCCCAGCCAACGCGTTTATAGGATCAAAGACGTTTGACAGGTTTCAGTACAACTCCTCACTATATTTTGCGAAGTAGCAGCCAAACACACACACAAAACTATTCTAAGCTCTCAAATAAGCGCTGAAGACGCCCTCCACTTTCTGCTTTCACTCAACCATTTCTCATTGCGTTCATGGTGTATTAAACTGCAATAAATTTCAAACCAACTGTATATAAAAGATATATTCGCTGATATGCAACCAAACTCACTATTCGTGTACAAACAGATCGATGCGAAGCTCAGTTACAAAAGGGCCAGCCACATTTCGGCTGCTGGATTCAGTCAATTTTTGTGGTTACTTTTCAAATAGTTGATAGTGTAGAAAATGCCTGCTTACAAGCATATGTTGTTGCAAATAGCAGCAGCGTGTCCATTGATTTTCTTCAAATAGGAGAAATGCTCATGGCCATCACATAAGGCCTTGGAGGATCAAGTGCTGAAGCTTAATCGTTTCTTGCAGCATGGCTGGCTGCAAGCTGCAGGCGAGATTTATTGCGCAGCCTTTGTCTCTATTAAGATGTGGTTATGGTACTCGTGTTTGAGTAATGCTTAGGTAGATCGCACTTCACCACTTGACGAGTTTGTCAAAGGCTTGCCGAACCCACTTTGAGAAATCGTGCTTCAATATAATATAACTCAGCGGTAGCATATGATCAATGTGCCGGCAAAGAATGGTGGCTAAGCCCTTTGTGATGAATAGGAAGATTTCAGCCACCCAGCCATTTCACATGGTGTAACGCGTGGTGCGGTCATATTCTTCTGCCATGCAACATTGCACTCTCCTGCCGTGACAGTGGCCAATTTCGCGTTGCACTGTTTGAAATAAATGACAGCGCACAAAACAAGGACAAAAAAAAACAACGAATGGTGGTACGAGTGCTGACTAATAACGTTTTCTTTTAGTGCCCCAAGGAAATATATAAACACAAGAAGATCCCGCCTGGCGTGTGATACGAAGAATATAGTCTCTTCAACGGTGGCCAAGATCAAAATCCAATGCAAACAAAATATATATTGGCCGCAAAGTGTAAAAATGGCATTGATGGTTTGATGCGAAACTCTGTACAAGGTCCTGGGGTGAGCGACTCAGCGAGCCGCCCTCACATTTGGTCAATAAGATCGACAGTCACACAGTTGAATAGTCTTATTGATATTTACAGCTGTACTTCATGCCTCTACTGATCTCAAGATGTGTTCCAATACACAAAATTTCTTACGAAGGCAGTGAGCAAATTACACAGTTTATTTATTTTTTGAAATTTTTTGAGGATCCCGCCTATACAAATTTTCGATTATCGCTGTTTTGTAAATGTTAATATCTGTAGTAGGCATTTGTAAATGTTGCCTAACTAGGGAAGATGACTATAGGTATAGCGCCACTGACCGCAGAACTGTTGCGTGAAACATATTTTGAATGGGACAGTGGTGGAAACCATCCTTGTTATCAGCTACGACCACTGAATCGACCACAATCAATTATATTTTTTTCGCATCGCGAGGAGGGTTTCATTGAACTGCTTGGACGAAAACCGAAAAACATACGACATCCGTCGTATATGTCTTCGTGTCCTCGACCAAGTACATGGCCAGAACACACCGCGCTATGTGCAACCAACGAGCACAGATAAGCACAATTGTTATGCATGTTATTTTATCTGAATATTTTCAATACACCGATACATTAGTTGAAGGAATGTGGATCAAAAACGCATGATCGGCAACGATTGCGGGAAGATAATGCTTTCAGGAACATCGTCGGCAGCGGAACTGAATACAGATGTATTTAAAATTGTGACGACAGATTGGTGAAGGTGGTGTTTTCTTCGACTTTCTACGTTATAAATTATTCAGCAAACAAACTCATGTGAGATAAAGGCATTCCATGTTCTTGACGTTGATTGGGACAATGAAATCAAAAAAGATAGTTCTTCAAAAGAGAGGCGAAAAATGGAGAGAGATAAACGAGGGCGAAAGGCAAGCGAAATAGGTTCATCAAGATTTGGCCTTGCTCTATGCTTTGCAGAAGGGCAGTGAGGGATGATAAATCGGATAAAAAGTGACAGTGCCGTCACACGCCCCTTCTGATGGCTAATATGGCTGATTCGGGGGAGCACGCTTGTTGACCGCGGAAGCAAGTTCACTGAAGCACGGCACATCCTAACCCGCACCGAGTTTGGCGCAGGCGTCATCCTATCGGCGATCGAGGAGCCAGACCGCAATGCGCTGATCGCGATCGTCGTGGTCGCGATCGAGACCTAATCGCGATTAAGTGTGATTGTGTAGCAGCGCTCCATCCGTATTAAACCAAATGCCAATCGGCAATCATAACCATGATCGCGACCAAAAATGCTCTTTTGACACGGTTATAAGAAAATGAACAACCGAATCATCCATGCCAGCACCAACTCGCACTAACAGCCCAGTCGTCCTCAAGCAGCACAATTCGTTCATTGCGCTGCAAATGCGTACAAGCGCACACAGCGTTCTCAGTGGTTTGGGCCGCCTTCGGGTAAATAAATCGCGTTGACTGTGGCCATTCTGCGTGCTGTGTGCATTCCCGAATTAATGCAGAACACCCGCCAAACATTGCTATTACTTGTAAGATGAGAAAAATCTGTGAGCTGGGCTGATGAACTGAGGTGCTCGGGACGACAAGTGAACGTTGCTGGCAGTTCTAGCCTGGAGCAAGACAAGTTCACCTGTCCGAACGTCAGCTTGAGCGCACAGCCTCTGTTTACGGTTTCGTTGCATTGTAACCTTCCCTTTTCTGTCACTATTTCAATTACTGCTTATCAGAGAAACACAGTCTGCACGCAAATAGGTGGGTCACTCACTTTCGACGACAGTCTGCGTATTCGCACTCTGTAAAATTTTAGTTGTTATATTTGTACGTGTTCAGTTGGTGTTGCAGCTCCTACGCATTGCTGTTGCGCAACTCATTTAATTAAAGCATATCTTGCTTATCTGGCTACAAAATAGCACTTTGTGCACTGTGTCAACGATTGCATTTCCATATATTTTTGCCATTAAGTTCTTCATGAAATCTACAGCCCAGTTGATGAAGTCAGAAAAGCTGCGTGGCTCACAACGCTTTAGCAATATGAGTATTTTTCGCGCGTACTCACTCGTTTTTATTTCAGTAACACTACAAAAATCTTCACCACAGAGCATTGACAATTTGATACCTGTATGGCGGTTATGCATCAAAGGTGTACTTGTTTTGCGTGATAAAATTAGGTTTGTTTTCTATGCAGATAATGTCATTTGCTTTCTATCAAAGTATTACAGCGCCTCAAGGAATTATGAAAAGCATGAGGTTTCGCGTGAAACTACTTCAGTATGATGATAAGGATGAGATAAGGATAAAGATGCGTTCACTGACTAGGTCAAGGTGAAAGCAAGAGGACTCTCAGGAGCCGTACGAGTTCCTTGATCACGTGGGACCAGGCAGCCTTGACTCGCTCAGTGACCGCATCTTAATTTTTGTAAGACATGCCGTCTGAATCTATTTTGGCCATCTGGGTTCTTTCTGCGAACGTAAACGAAAGTGGCCGGGTGCTTTAGAAGCTTCGCCTCAAGTTACTGCCACCTGTGCGTTCACAGAACAAGGTCCCGAAGATGAATCGCGGTTGGACCTTCTTGTAAAAGGCACTTTGATTTTTGCATAGAGAGGGTTCTGCAAAAATCCCTTGTCTAAAGACTTAACTAATTATAGTCACAATAGTGACGTAGATGATGGTGCTAATAATAATCTCTGGCCTTTTACGTGCCAAAACCAGGCTACTATTTTGAGGGACGCCGTCTTGGGGAATCCATTACAATTTCGACCACGTGGTTTTTTAAGCATGCACCTATATTCATGCACACTGGCTTTTTTACAGTTGGCCGCAATCTGAATGTGCCCACCGCAGCCAACAATGAAACCAGCGGACATGTAAAGCAAGAGAGAAGTTAGTTCCACAATAGAGGAAGATTGGCGTGTGCGCGGGAAGCGTCACGGTACTGCCAGGACATGTCAACCTTGAGCATGGCAAATTGACATCTAAATAAATTTTTAGCGTGTCGATATTTGCAAGAAGTGTCCTTATAGAAGCATGTCGCACACTGAAGTAGGGCCGGCCAAACATGACGGCAAAAATTATCGAAAATAAACGCAATCACTAACACTGAAGTTTGCGAATAAGTAAGTATGATTTATTGATTCATATGTGGAGCTTAACTTCCTACAACAACCATATGACAACGAGAGACGCCGTAGTGGAAGGCTGCAAAAATTTTGACAACCGAGGGTTTTCGAACATGCTCTCAAATTGGAGCACACGCGCCTGCAGCATTTTCGCCTCCATAGAAAATGCAGCCACCACTGCCGGGATTTGATCCCACGATCTGCGGGTCAGCAGCTGAGTACTTTAGCCACTATACCACCGCGGCGGGGCTCAAACAATGGTGTTAAGATAGGTGATTATAATGATGTCACCTTTTCGTGGATGTTCGTATTGTGAATTAGGCCGGAAGCATGTGCAACCGTATTGTATACATAAGCAGGTGTACCACAGCAGACAAGCATACAAAAACTGCAAAAGTTTCACACCCACAAAGAAACAGGCATGGGGCATGCCCTAACAAAAAACAATTTCTTAATTTTTGTCTGTAAGGAAGCCCAATCCACCTCATGGACAACAGGAATGTTTTGACACGAAAGATAGTTATCCGCCAGGTGGTCAGCTGGCTAAGCCACTCAGCTGTTAATGCGGGGGTCGCAGAATGCAATCGTGGCCACGGCGGCCGCATTTGCGATGGAGGCGAAAATGCTTGAGGCTAGGTGCGTGAAGAACAAAGTAAGACACGGACAGTCCATTTTTCTGGAGCCCCCCCCCCACCCCCTCCTACGCCTTCTTTCATAGTCATATAGGGGTTTCGGAATTGTATACCCCAATAATTATAAAATAGTATGAAAGATAGTCTAAATACAATAGTTGATGGAGCCACAGCTGGAGGATTGCAGAAAACTCTGCTGGGAGCCTTCGGAGCACAAGCCGAACGAGCGTCTTGACAAACAGTGTCCGGAGCGTAGCCGAGTCGGGGTCGTGCCCTGGAGAGAGAACCTCGTTGCGTTCTCCTTGCGCCACTCCCAAAGCCGTTTTCCCGCCGTTTTCCACCAGTGCGTCGAAGACATTCGGTACCGGCGGATGGTCTGGCGAGCGTGATGCGCGGCGGTCATCGCTACGCGCCCGAAGAGAGGTGTCTCTCTTCGACCAGTGGCCTCGACACCAAACGACGGCATTCAGGTCTTCTCCGCCGCCTTTCGGGCTCGAGCAGTTGTCTCATCCCCTCCTGCCACACGTGAAAGGTACTTGCACCTCGCCCATCTTTCCAAAGATCGTCGACTCCGTGGCTCGCTGGCAGAGGCGGACATAGCCCAAACGTGACAATAAAATAAATACAACACAGGTAATAATGAAATACAACTAAGAAGGGACATTTTTTTTTTTTTACCTTGAAAAGTTTTATGCCGGGGTCCACCTAGACCACGACGTCCTTTCCGTGACTACGTCACAAAAATTACGTCCATCAAAGCGACAGAAATTCAGTACATTGAAATGACGGAAATGCGTCATTTTCGTGCCGTATTACTTACACAAAAATGACGTTGAAAATGCGGACGATTACGTGATCGCACTCCGTCCATGGGAGTCGTACCCACGACCCCTCGCTTCGTGAGAACGTCCGCCGGGCATGTCGTCCGCAGTGCCAAGGTCATGCATTTTGGAGGCTATTTAAAGGATTTTTTTTACACTTTTCTTTCGCAGTGCTCTTGATCGGTGGGATAGTGTCGCCCTATAGAAATGGTGAATCAAAGACCGCCGACTTCGCGGTCACTTCCTGCACCTCATCGTAGCTACGAGTTCGTCCTGTTCGGCACATTTTTTATAAGAAAATGGCAATTTCATCAATGCCTTAACACACCATGAGGTGGGGAACATAGCCCAAGCGTCGGCCTCGTGCATAGCGCCCATTCATACCAAAAATAGCTCTGCGACGTGCGCCTGCTTCGCCTAAGTGCAACATCACGTTTCCTCGTTTCGCTGCAAAAGTGCGCCAGGGTGACAAGGCAGACATGACACGCGTTGCATTTACCTCTATAGTCCAGCTGTGCCGTTTCATAACTCTTAGCCCAACCACAAGTTTTGCGCCCACTATGCGACACTCTTCTGCTGTCATAACACCTTCTCGGATTTCTTTCTCACTGATAACTGATGCAGCTACCACAAGCTTCTTTAAACATCGATCATCGACGTTAGTCATCGGTATCGATATAGCGGTCGTGAACGTATGTGCATACAAGTTAAACGATGCTACACCCTTGATTGATATGTGGGGTTTCACGTCCCAAAACCACCATATGACGATGCTACACTAAAAAAAAATAAAGTAGTACTTGCTTACTTTAGCGTAGAAAAGGTTTGTGACATATGTTACAGGCCTGCTAGTAAGAGTAGTTCATAACGGCGAGGATGGTAGCAGTTACTAATTTTGCCCTTACTATCAGCAATTAGTAACTTTGACTACGTTAGCCGTTACCAACCATAGGTACTAACCTTCAAGTGTTTTAAGAAAAAAATTTGTAACCAATGCTAACGTTTACAATTTGCTACATTGTTTCATTATTTATACTGTTCAATTACTGTCCCATTACTAAATGATTTCACGTACTCTTGTGTAATGTGTCATGAAAGCGGAGAATACATAGAGCTAACGAGTTCACTACGCTACAATACTAGGTAAGCGTTTACCGGAGTATAAGTACCAGCTACTTTGAAGATGCATGTCTGGCACAGGTGAGCGCTTGCGTTTCAAGGTTGATTTGATTTGATTTGTGGGGTTAACCGACCCAAAACCACCATTTGATTATGAGAGACGCCGTAGTGGAGGGCTCCGGAAATTTTGACCACCTGGGGTTCTTTAACGTGCACCCAAATCTGAGTACACGGGCCTACAACAATTCCGCCTCCATCGGAAATGCAGCCGCCGCAGCCGGGAATCGAACCCGCGACCTGCGGGTCAGCAGCCGAGTACCTTAGCCAATAGACCACCGCGGCGGGGCTGCGTTTCAAGGTGAACAGCACTATACTATACTACCAGGTTACATGTGTTTTGGGACGTAGCGTAAAACTTTTAACCAGCCATACTTATAAACACTGATATCTTGTAGCGATTTAAAATAAAAAGGCCACAAGACTTATTATATACAGTGACCGATACAAGGTACCGAACTCTTTAACATAGTCTCAGTGCACTTGAATGTTTCGCAGGGATATAGCTGGTTAAAAGTAATTGTTTCGGCGCCTTTATGTGCCAAATCCACGATACTATTGCGACAAACGCCGTCGTGAGGAACGCCGGATTACTATGGACCATCTCGTTAAGCTTGATGCGCCTGTCTTGTTAGTTCGTTGTAATTTACGACGTTTGTTGTATTTGTCTATTTCAACACGTATATCAGTTTCTAATTGTCCATTCACTTGTACTTCTTCGTTTCAACAATACCATGTTTGTTTTTATTATCCTTGGATATCTTCTGTGTCATTTTTTCATATAAAGATAAGTCGAAATAATTCTTCCCAATAGTTAACACAACAGGAGTTATCCACTATTTTAAAATATATAATCCATGGCAGGGTCGCAAAAAGTTGGTAACGGGCACGAAAGTTAGTAATGGCTGCAGTTACCACCTATTTCATTCCAGTTACTGAATGTGTACTAACGTAGGTAGTAAACAGGTAACAAAATGTTTGGAACGGTTCCAGCTAGTAGTTGTTTACAGACGTAGGTAGTAAACAGGTTGCCAATGGTTAGTAACGGTCCAAGAAAGGTAGTACACTCAAATGCAAAAGGGTGTTAAAAGGGTGCGTGGTTCGTCCTTTTGGAGACTAATGGGGCTGCCACAACCATTAATTCCTTTAAGGACTAACGGCACCGGGTCTAATAGTTGGTCCCCACAGACGAGCTCAAGAGATTAACATTTAGTCCTCACATTTACACCTTAGTGAATAACCGTTAGTCCCACAATTCACCTCAAAGGACTAAAATTTAACCCTCACATTTGCACCTTATAGGACAACTGTTAATCCTCAAATTTACACCTTACCGGGCAACCGTAAGTCCTCACAGTTGTCCCTTGCAGGATGAACGGTTGATCCACTCAACTACTTCTCTCGGATGAACATTTTGTCCCCAGTTCCTTGTTTTTTGTTTGTTTTCCGCCAGGCCTAATACTTTTTTGCCTGCTTTCCTGCGCAGTGAGCAACAAGTTGCGCAGAAAACAACACGCGTAAAAGTAGTTAGCCACCTATGCGTAACTGCTTTCGCAGTCACGGCAACAACGAAAGACGAAAGTGAGACATCTAAATCTTTTATTTTTCTACATATACACGACGGTTATACATTCTTTTAAGTGAATTCATGGTGAAGTGTACAAGTCCAGTCTCGTTGTCAAACCTTGTTCACTCCTTGGGGAGCTCCTTCGACGGAATCGATAGATGACAGGCATTGCAGACGCCAACGCACGCAGCGTTTCTGCCTGTTGTGTTCCCACGGCGCACGCACAATAATTTAGTAAAAAAGTTAGACACACGTGATTGAAGATGAAGATGCACGCATATGACAAGTACGTGCACGTTAATATAAAAACAAGCGTTAAAATATGACACACAAAAAACTTTACCTTCACATCTCGCACAGTCCTTCTGAAGCTGCTCTGACGAAACAGATGAATGGCAGGCATCGCAGACGCCAGCGCGCACAGTCTTCAGCACGGTGTGTGCCCACAGCTGCACAATCAGTATGTAAAATAGTGAGTCACACGTCACAGAGGATGAATACAAATGCATATGAGAAATACGTGCAAGGTGAAATGAAAACATACGTGAGATATGACATGCTAATACTTTCACCGTGATGTCACACATCGTCAAAGACCTATTTCGATCCCCGTAGAGCAACAGCTTAGGAGCGGTGGTCGCAGCCACAACTCCGCGAACCACCGTGCCGCTAACAAGTCGGCGAGTCCTAAGCGAGCGATGTCGTTCAGCTCGAGCAAGCGAACGCGAGACCAAACCCGGCGCTGCACGCGGAGCATCTGCCGCCAGCGAACTTCGAACAGGAGAGCGAGCGAACGCTTGGCCACTGCCACAAACAGCGCCGAGCTGGTTTGGAGCTAGCGCCGAAGAAATCGACGGTAATGCGGCACTTTTCCACAAACTCGAGCGAGTGCAGTGCGCAAACGCGAGTCCGCCGCCGCGGCCAACGGACGGCGCCGAGCTGCTTGCGACCGACTGACGGGAAAGCCAACTACAGTTGGCTTTCCCGTCAGTCGGTCGCCATTACATTGGCGACCAATTTTCAGTGAGTTCCGACGCCAGCGAAAGTCCCGCCAGCCCGTGCTGGTGCACTTACAGCGCGCGACATACTACAACCATGCTCGTTACGAGAACCGGCAACGTGTTTTCGACGACTCCTAACACAGCGACGAGGTCTCAGCCCAATATCGTCAGCCCGGAGCTCATCGCGGCGGCGAAGACAGGCGAGCACTCGTGAGCAAGCGTACGGGAGGCCGACGGCAATGGCAGCCAATTTCCAGGTAATCGCAAAGCACAGGCGAACTGTAGACGCCGAAGCTGACCTTCGCGATGCATTTCGTGCGTGCGATATACAACACGACCGAGCCCGTTGCCGGCAAGTGCGATCCGTATCGCACACGCGACAAGTTGAGTAGAATAAAGAATGATAACCTACTTGCCTTAGAATCCAGTGCATTTTTCTGCCCTGTGTCAGACTGAAGTATATATCCGATAGGCCTGTTGACTTCTCGGCCGCCATATTGGCCTTCCCAACTGTTGCGGTCGTGTGTTGGTCATGACTATCTTGAAGCCAGAGATATACAGCGCAGCGTGGTGACGGGTCGAGACTTGCTCCAGACTTCATGGGTGCAGCGAAACGCAAAAGCAGCAGCCCACGCTCATCCAAGCGTACACACAAGCACCACGTCGTAGTTCTTAGATCGTCGAATCCAGGCGGCCGTTGTCGAGCACTCCGAGCGTGACACAACGCGAATCGTCGCCGGCGAAATACGGTGAAAGACTGAGCCAGCAGAGGAGGATAAGGAGGAGGGCTGGTCACCTTGGCAACGCTTTTTGCGCTGCATGCGATCCCTTGGCGGTTCGTGCCTTTGGAGCGTGTTTGGAGACTAAGTGGTTTCGCGCGGCACGCTTCCCTCTGTGGTTGCTCCTCAATGGTTTATTCATTCATCGCGCGCGCCTATTGGGCTTCGTTACTCATTTTTCGGGTAGTTTTGCCTTAGAGTGTAAGCGCTGCAATCACTATACCTATATGCTTGCAGTTGATACGATTTTACCAACATTCTTAGAAGGGTGTACAGTTGCCAAAAGACCAATAGACATTGTGCAAGCTCTCCTATATCAATGTAAGACCTTCTTATATAACGCCTTTCAAGCGTTTATTCACACGACGGTACGAATTCGTCCTGTCCATGACGCATTCACGTGACGCCACGTCATGGATTCCTGCCATGGGTGCCGAATCCGAAGACGTCGCGGACGGAAATGCCAAGCTTCTTTTCGCAAACGTATTGGCGGGGAATAAACCAACTGATTTAGCTGAGAGCGCCATTACAAGTCTGGCAACAAGTGCTGCTTTTTCTTTTTCTCGTTTGGCGTCGTAAATTTAGCCGTAGACAGAAACATAAACCTTCAATGCTTTTCCTGGCGATGAAAGGGTTTTAGACTTTCAGACTGGTCGCGTCATCTAGAGAAATTAAGAATAAGCAAGCATTCTCACATTGTCTTGAACTCTAAGATTTGGTAGCACTCGCGCTATTGCAGATCACCGAGCTTATGTTCTGCCAATAGCGGCAGTCGCTAAGCCTGCAACTCTCAGAAGACGAGTCTGGCGCTCAGAAACAGTACCAAATAGTCATGTACACGTTGCCACCGAGGCTTCAAGACACAAACCTAAAGCAGACACAACCGTATGTTTGGGAATAACAGCCCACGCAATGTTTGACTAAAAGCCTAAAGATTCGAAGTAGACAGCTCTCGCTTCAAACAATGCTGCCATCTTTTGTTTTGTTTTTTTCCTCCAGCGCGTCCGTCTGCTCACTTCGTTCGTCGTCTGGAAGTGCTTCGAAGCCGGACGGGCGGCGGAACGATCGTCCAGGGAATAGATTTGTGCGGATATGTCCGTCGTTGGATACACGCTCAATAGGGCCTTTAAAGAAAAAAAAATTAACTGTGCTGTAAACATTCGCGGACTTCTGTAAAGATTCGTTTTACTTTCATGTTATACTGATTTGTATGACGGAGGGACCAGCCCTTTTGAAGATAAAATCGTGCGATAACGCTGGTAATGGGTGGGAAAAACATATACTGCATTGACGTCTTGACTTATGAACTCACTACGATACCTGTACACCTAGCAGCAGACTGCCGAGGCTGCCATACAATGCCTGCTTGGAACCAGCCACCAAAAATTGATATCCCTCCATTGATGCAAGCACAACTAGAATAGTATTTTCTCTTTATTTGTCAGAGGTGTTTCCTTTCGTCCTGCTACGCTTGTGTTTCTCAAAATCTCGCTCCAGCAAAAGCTTGTTATAATGTTTCACGTGATTTGCTTGTGTTAACAAAAATGTGAAGGCATTACTCGATATTGTGCGTTATAACTATATTCAATAATGAGTGGCCTATACTGTTGCGCTAAATTTATTCCTTCATTGCATTTATCCTAACTTGCGACAATTACTTAGATGCCAGACCTTGGAACGTTAAACGCCATCAATACTTGCATGCTAGCACACGTTTAACGAAACATAAGCGGTGTCTTCCCTGCATATAGAAGAGGCGAGAGCTTTTAAATGCGAAGCTTGTATTGGTCAAGCTCAATACGCCGTGCGGCGTGACCACCCTTACTGCACATGCTCGCCCCTCCCCCTCTTCTCCAGGCACCGCTCCTCTCGGCGTATACAACCCCATTGCGCATGCGCGTCTCCTCTCTCTCTCTTTTTACCTTTTCTACGCTCCCCCTTTCTCGCCTCGCAATGCCTACGCAGGCAGTGTCTGCTAGTGAGTTTCTTGATATAAAAAATCGACTGCTTGCGCTGCACAACCGTCCACTGGCCAACCAGATGTACTGGATCTTGACCTTCAAAGTTGTGATGGTGGGAGATTTCTCCCGTGCGTTGTTGAATAGAAATCCAAAGTGTGCTAAAAGGGGACTGCGGGTCTCTGTGTACTATCGGAGTATTCTGTCTCTCATTGCTTATTAGCAGCGATTGGCATGTTCCAGTAGGAAACACCGGTCCATCACTACGTGCTTTGCGAGTCCGCAGGTTTCTCTTTTGCGCGATGAGCGCCAGCGTCGACGTAGCCGCCAGTGTAAGGGTTGGCGCCCTTTGCATATACGCATAGTTCCCTTTAGTGAGAGATGGTGCAAGTTTTCTTTCGTCACGACCTCTTTATAACCTTTTAATGCCTGAAAGCCTTCGCCACAGAGAAATTGGGCATGCGTCTTTCCGTTCATAACGTAATGTGTTGGTTTTCATTCCTCGTGAATGACACAAGCATCCCCTCTAGATAGGCGCTGCAACCTGTGTGTCGATCGGCAAGCTTGAATAAAGAGCCTACATGACCACCAGTGAACATGTAGGCTTTCAAGCTTGACAGATTCGCGGCGCCGTAAAGGAGTTCTATAGGTATGCTTAAGGACAGCTTTATGTTTTCTTTTCGCGTGTGTTATGTTTATGTATTCTGATTGTACTTGCAAATCCAGTTTGCGATGCTCGGCACCCACCGCGCTGCATTGTTTCAGAAGCTTAAGGATTGTTTAAGATGATTGGTCAAGATTGTGCGCTAGATGCGGATAGTTTGGTTTATTCCACAGCTTACGTGGCCATCAGCGATAACGTTAATAGTTTCAAAAGCACGTGTTAGAATGGTCCACAAATAACTAGTGTTGTCAACGAATAACTGCATTTTGATAATCGCTCCTTGACTTAATATTTATGAGTAGCTCGCTAAACGGATGCACAGTATCCACAACAAATGGCATTTCAGATCACAAAGCGATCTTATTCTGTCTCCTATCAACAGCCCGAAAACACAAAAAAACCGTTGTCAATATACGTAGCAAACTATGCACAAGCAGACGATTCTGCCGCGTTCAGCTTCCTGGAGACGAAGTTTGCGGCCTTCAATTAATTGAAAGACGTGAACGAACTATGGTCATGTTTCAAACGCACCGTTTCTTTTTGTGAAACTAATTTTATTCCGCAAAGAAAAAAAGCTTATCAATCGAGAATACCCTTGGGTTACTCGAGAAATAATACACTTGAAAAGAAAAATAAAGCGCCGGCGGAAAAAGGGAGGCAACGCTGACACCTACAGCTTTATCTCGACTTTACAACAGAAGGTCGCGGATGCACAGTCACGCTTCCACGATGTAACTTTACCTTCCTTTATGCCGCACAGTCCTCAGAAATTTTGGTGACACTTAGCTGACAAAAGCGAGGCTATTTCACAAATAAAAATGCCCGATCACATTATTTCTGAACCACAGGATATTGAACAGGAACTAAACGTGTTTTTTTTTTTCAATCTGTTTTCACAAAATCTGCTTCCAATGCCCACCTAGAACCGTATGCACTAAGATTACTCATGCCGCAATTGACCATAAACGAAGAAGCTATCTTTTGTCTTCTAGATAACGTGGATTTGAAGAAATCCCCGGGTCCCGACAATATCACAAATTCATTTTTAAACCAATATGCCGTATGGGTAGCTAAATACCTGCATAAAATATTTGTCGTTTCTCTTGAGTCAGCGACGTTACCAGACGATTGGCACAGCGCTAACATAATTCCAATCCACAAATCAGGTTCAAAAATTGAAATAAATAATTATTGTCTAGTCTCACTAACGAGCACTTGATGTAAATTAATAGAACATGTAATCTTTAAAGCCATAATACCCCATTTAGAAAAAACGAACTACTTTACAGCCGGCAACATGGATTTTGGTCAGTCTTTTCAACTGTAACGCAGCTCGCTGAAGTGACAGATGAAATAGCTACTGCAGTTATTCATGGATACCGAATAGATGCGATTTTTTTAGACTTTTCGAACGCGTGAAGATTAGAAAAACATGTTTCACAGCAACTTGAGGTTTACTCAGGGGTTCCTCAGGGATCCGTTCTTGCTCCAATTTCGTTTCTCATGTGCATTAATGATATTCATTTCAAGGTTCATGGAACAACTCAAATGCGTCTCTTTGCCGATGACTGCATAGTATATAGTGCAGCCCACCATCGGAATGATCAAACCCAACTGAACAACTCCTTGCAGTCTATCTGTTCGTGGTGCAGTACATGGGGTATGAGACTTAATGCTTCAAAAACCAAGCGCATCACATTCACCAATAAGAAAATTCCCATTGATTTCGCATACACTCTTGGCAACATTGCACTCGAAAAATGTCTTTAGGTAAAATACTTCGTCCTTATCCTCATCTCATCATCTCCTCCATCTGTCAGACTACCGAACGGGAGCTATCGTTCTTACGAAGGACGTTTCGCAACACTCCATATCAAATGTCAAATTAAATACCTATAAAACACTCATCCGACCATCATTAGAGTATGCTGACTCAATCTGGAGCCCTTACCAAAAAGTCCAACTGAAAAAATTGAGCGCATACAAAAACTAGTGGCTAGATTCATATAGTCTGTCTATTCTAGACAATCTAGCGTCTCTGAATTATTAGCGAGAGCGAACCTTGAACCACTTTCAAAACGAAGAACTGTTTCAAAGCTTAAATTCATTTATCTCCTTTTCCATTTCAAAATTATGAAGTCACGTTATTTGCATCATGCTTCTCACATTCATCAAGAACAAACCACAGCAAAACAACTCGACAGCCTTCTAGTCGCGTCTACCTACATAAACATTCGCTCTTTCCCTCAGCAATTTTTCGGTGAAACGAGTTGCCTGATAGTGTTGTGCAAAGTAGCACCGTGGAATACTTTGTTTCTAAAGTACAAGCCATTGATTTTTGTTTATGACTGCTTTTTTTTTATTGCCTCATGTAACCACTCCTACAAGGGCCGAGTGAGCATGCAGTATATTCAAATAAAAATGATGCTTTTTATTGCATTTTAATTTACTCGACGGCCAATAGCTATTCGCGCCGCTATCGGTTTATGATGTGAATTGCTTGCCTTCTTATTCATACGAAAACACGGGTTCTCCCAAAGAAAGAAAGCAAACATTGACTTGTGCATTCGTAAACTGCACGACCACGGATATAAAATGACTGCAGCTACACGTGGACCATATTTCTGCAGATGTTCAATTTCGAACCGATGGTGACAATGCCAGCTTAGTATAGGTGTAAAGGGAACATGCACAAGAACAGACAATATGACACACTGTGCGCTAACAGTGACAATGATTACAACTTTTCTCGTGTCCGTGTCCTTTATGCACAACGTTAAGCCCACTAATGGCAAACGAACGTGCCCAAATAGACCCCTTGGTGAATACCAGCTTATTGGCTGCGCCTTCATCACATCGAGTTCATATACAATAAGCTAATGCTGTTGTTGAGTAATTGAGTACAAATAGGTAGGCAGTAATTAAAGATGAATGCGAAAAGATCGAAAGACATGATTATTTGTTCTGTCAGTCACAGGTTTCCGAATAGGTAACATTGTTTATCTATGCTTCGAGGTAGAGCTGTTCAACACTGCCAGGGTACTCGGCAGGTACTTTTCTGAACCAATGCAGTACTATATGAGGATGCAATGAGATATAAAAGTTGAATGTAACAACAGGAAGTGTGAATCCAGGCCGTTACCTAATTGCGAATCCAGTGAAATTGCTGACTCTTAATGGAAAATTTGCCTCGTACCTGAAGAACTGTCAGACTTATTACTGCGAAATCAAACCTCTGGTGGCACTTGGTATTGCGAAAATGAATTGATGAAAGGAAGCAAGCACACTGACCAAACGAAAGTTCAAAAGAGACGACGCTTCAGCTTTCATGCGGCAGGCTTGTTCACAATGAACCCAAACGAGTACAAATGTCTAACTATGCGGATTTAAGCACGTGACGCACGTCAACCATTGTAATTCGATGTGCCCTTGATGATTGTATCCCGAGACACTCAAGATACAGGCGTGATTCGCAGTTTATTTCTCTCGAGATAGTACACGCAATCATCCAGTCTCTGAAGTCATCAGTAGAGCTGTATGCCTCATAAAAGCATTAGATTAGACGCAACTTTGTTGTTTTACAGCACCAGCTGTTGTGAGATCACAACAAGGGTGCCATATTTTTTTCCGCTGCCGCTGGTGTCCGTAACCACTATTTTACAAAAAAAAATACAATGGATGTAATGGGATTCGAAAACTGGGCACTACTCTGTCACATACACAGAGGTCTTGTACACAACAGCAGGAAAGACTTCCGTCGTAAGCTTGTCCAAGTGCGTGCCATCTCGCACACAGGCACGTGGGTAACTTCAGCGTCCCAGCTACCGAGAACGCCTGCTTATCCCGCGCACAAGAGCAGGAACTGGTTTCGTGGGCTGTGGTAAATGGGTATGTCCCACACGTGACTGGTGTAAAAAATTTCATGCACGTGTCAGCTTCGGGCAATACACCACGAGAGCCTGAAGGCCTACGTGGCTAAATGAGATAGATAGATGGATAGATAGATAGATAGATAGATAGACAGATAGATAGATAGATAGATAGATAGATAGATAGATAGATAGATAGATAGATAGATAGATAGATAGATAGATAGATAGATAGATAGACAGACAGACAGACAGACAGACAGACAGACAGACAGACAGACAGACAGACAGACAGACAGACAGACAGACAGACAGATAGATAGATAGATAGATAGATAGATATATAGATAGATAGATAGATAGATAGATAGATAGATAGATAGATAGATAGATAGATAGATAGATAGATAGATAGATAGATAGATAGATAGATAGATAGATAGATAGATAGATAGATAGATAGATAGATAGATAGATAGATAGATATAAAGAACTTGAATACTCCAACGTGTGCCTTTGACCGGCATCCACCATACACCCATTAAATGGGATGATGCCCTCTATCTACGGAAAACGGTGCTATGCATAGGATCGTGCTTTGCACCCATGCTGAGCGATATTTCTCTCGCCCGTCTTTATGTTGATCTGTCAGATAAGCTCATTCAGGCAAGGGTGCACAAGGCTTTTCTTTATGTTGACGATGTCTTGTTTTCCATTGAGTTGACGTTGAACGCCTGGTTGCAGAAATCTTACCAATAGTTAAGGCATGTCTTGTACCACTTGTGACGTATGAAATACAGCAAGGAGGCGCGATCCGCTTTCTTGACCTTCGTGTGTCTTGTTTCTTTAAACATACTTGCTGGTGCTATGAATAGTGGCCCCAAAAGCCTCTCTTGCAGTCAAATTCAACGCATTCAAAGCTGATAAAACGAAGGATTGCCAGGCTGTGCTTTAGGAATGCCCTTATTAAGGTAAGCCATCACGCTAGTGTCTCTGGTTTCGCAAGACAAAAAAAAATGGCGGATCCCATGTACAGCGGGAATCGATATATGGGAAGCATGAACGAGAAGCGTTGATATGTCACTTTAATATCAGCAAAACGTTACGAGGTGAAGGTAATTGATGCTGTACATGACTTCCGTGTGATGATTGTCATGTGTGGATGTGTCGTTTACCTTCGTCATCAATGCACGTCACGTAATACCAAATTTAGTATATGTGGAGCTAGCGAAGCGGCCGCGAGCACGCTATGAGTGCGATATGTTGTCATGTTCTTAGAGGACACGCGTGTCAGGATTATCATGTTTGCACTAGTCATATATTTCGTCATCCATTCACCTCACGTAACACCAAACTTGGCATATGTGGAGCTAGCGAAACGGCAGGGAGTGCATCATGAAAGGTCCATGTACTCCAATGTAGCGTTGACGCGCGCGCACGCTGGGCAAAGCGACGCTACCTTAGCAAAACGCGAGCACTCTACAATCTGACGCCAGGCGCGAGCATCGTCCGTCGGCACGGCCCAATGGCAACCGGCGCAAAATGCGCCATGCTGCATTTCGCACCGATGTGTTACCAAGACAACACTGCGTCTCCCTCTTTTCGTGACGAGGGACGCCAGGCTCGCTGAAATGCGTATGCGTCAAGGCAACGCAGCGCAACGCACGCCTGCGAGTATATGACAGGACTGGCGCCTGGCGTGGCAACGCCGGCGTGACGCGATGAAATGAACGCCGACGATCACGCACTCCACGTGACGTCAAAATGTATTGGCGCCTTGACTGTGGCATGTAGTCATGTTCTCACATGACGTTCATTTCATGATTATCATGTTTGCACCAGTCACATACCTTCGTCATCTACTGACGTCACTTAATACCGAGTTTGGTACATGTGAAGCTAGCGAAACGGCCGCAAGTGCATAATGAAAGTGGGACGCAGTCATGTTGTTACATGACACGCATGTGATGATCATAATTTTTGGACATGTCATTTACCTGTGTCGTCCGTTCGTGTCACGTAATACCGAATATGGTGCATGTGAAGTTAGCGAAACGGCCGCAAGCGCATCATGAGCGTAGCATCTAGTCATGTTTTTACATGACACGCATCTCATGATTATCATGCTTGCACCAGTGACATACCTTCGTCATACACTCACGTCCCGTACTACCGAATCTTGTTCATGAGAAGCTAGTGAAACGGCCGTGACCGCATAATGAGCATGGCATGTAGCCATGTTGTTACATGACACGTATGTCATGTTCGCACCAGTTACATACCTTCGTCATCCATTTACGTACCTAAATTCCAAATTTGGTATATGTGACACTAGCGAAACAGCCGTGAGCGCATCATGAGTGTGGCAGTTAGTCACGTTCTTACATGACACGCCTGTTATTATTTTCGTGTTAGGGTGTGTCGCTTGTGTTCACCATGGAGTCATGTCATACCATACCAGTTTTGCAACATGCCGTGTGAACGAAACCACCGCAAGAGCTGCAGGACCTTGAAACGTTATTCATAACATTCATGACATAAATGTCATAAATGTCATGTTATTACTTGACAAATATGTTCTTCATACAGTCATGTTATACCATACCGAGTTTGGTATTGATACCATTGTCCAAACGGCCAGGAGAGCTAAAAGTCGTAGACGGCTAGATGGATAGATAGATAGATACGCTCAAAGTCGTGGAAGTTCGCTAAGAAATTCTTCGGAAGTTCGCTAAGAAATTTAAAAACGATTATACTTGGCATGCTATCCAGTGTTTGTGCAGGTGTCGGCAGCTGAGTGTCCGTTGCATGGTTCGTGTATGCGCGTATGGCCGCAGAACAACGGTGAACCTGATGCTGGGAAAACCATTGTCATAGTGTATGTACAAGCTGTTGCACTCTTAGGGGAAATCTCAAAGCACGTGGCATCGTGATGCGGCCAGCGCCGCAACCACGGACCGTCAGCTGCTCGCACGTGCGCAGATGATTAAGGGTAGTTTTGAACCGCGTCGTCTGCTACGGCCGCTCTTGCTTGCCGCATTGTTGGCGAGCGCGCGGTTATATCATTGTTATTGCAAGAACTTAGCCGATAATTGTACCAAACTTTGTGCGACGTCTTCACGACTTCGTGCACCTCATGTGGGCGTCTTTCTATGTCCTTTGTGTTCACTTTTTAATCTGAAGGCCATAAAACGACCGCCTCAATCGCCAGACCTAAATAACATAAAAAATGTCTGGAGCTTCATAAGAATGTCCCTGGAATTCCATCCTCTACACTGGCTGTGTGAAGATCGGTTGTGGTCTGCCATCGTCAGTGAATGGGACGTCAGTAAAATAGCACTTATGAAGTTAGTCCTGGAAAGGGGTACGTTGAGTGACGCGCCGGACATCGTATGGCCTTGATCAAATTGATCATTTGTAGTCATTTTCGGCACACTGGTGTTAAGTCAGAACGCATTGACCAAGCAGAAGGTTCAATTCATTCCGGTAGCTGGCAAAAACAAGTACTGCGCCTCAAGAAACTACTGGAACGCCGGTTTCTCCAAACTACAACCTTGTTTGTCGCAGCTAGAGCTGGTTCATTCTATTAAGTTATATGGCGTGTATTTTTCAAAATCACTGCAGTGACATGAGCACGTAAACGCAGAATTACAACTTGTTGGCGCGATAACGTGTATCGGGAGTATAAACCACTATATAATCCCGAAACCTGTGAAAACATCGATTCATAATTTCCTTTTCGCTTCGTATCAAAACTAGTGACATTTGGTTTAGGCCACTACTACAGAATCTATCCTCTTGCGCTTATGCTTTATGCAAAAAAGATCTGTGAGAATAATTACAAATGTACCAACTGTGCATTCTTCAAAAGAGCTCTTTAAACAGAGAGTTCATAAATAATAAAACACAAGACATCTACATGTTGAATTGCTGCGTAAATATCCAGTACATTGCGAGCACCACGGTTCTCTTTTCATGGGATGAGTAATCTGAAAGAGGCATTGCATACTATACGAACAACTGGGACATAAAATGTTCCGCGCTTTCGCTCTGGTTACGGTCGGCAAATGGCTTGTAACAAACTTTCGTGTTCATGAGAATGTTACTACAATAAACGAATTATTGTTTGTGTTACATCTTGGTATGGGTTCTTTATCGTTCATGCTCTTCGCCTAACTTGTTCGCCGTTATATAATTGTACAGCTAAAATAATACTAATGCAATACCACAGTAGTCATAAAGTCCTGTTTGTTGGTTCATCACGCCGATGAATAATGTGCAGGACGTTCTGTATAGAATAACAAACCATGAATGTACATTTTGGTAGTTCGTATTGATTGTTTGATAGTTTTCCTAAATAAGTTAATAACAAAGTTTGCATGAACAGTGTTGTAACTTTAGATACACTTGAGTTTCTGTCCTTCGCAGGGCGGACTCCCTCGAGTCATTCGAATGACTTTTTACATCGGCTCCGATTACATGTATTGAGAAGAATTAATAAACTAAGTAGATATATATATATATATATATATATAAAATCAATTGAATTTCATATTATATGGAACTGTTTTTTCCAGTTATACATATTTTATTGCGTTTGAAATCGGTGCACTGATAATCAAGCAATTCACTTTTTATAACGAAGCCATTTTTCTTATAATGCCTCCTCACAACCACATTCGAGCAAAAATCTCTTAGTTGGAAATATTTTTTCTATCATTTAGCAATACTTTTTTCAAGTTACAACATCTACATACTTCCTTAGTTATGATCTGCTTTCTAGTTGTCACATCATAAGGTCTGCAGCACAAAAAAGTATTCTGCCATGGTTTTATTACAATAGTTATGTAAAAATATTTCGAACGATGTCGCAATTTACTTTAAATTGTCATCAACATTTTACTCATTTAATTGCCAACTGAAGGATTATTAACTGTTTGCTGACTTTTGAAAAATGTTTCTTCTTAACTGTGTAATTTGCCTTGTCATATTTTTTTAGCTTCTTTATTTGTATCCTAACTTTTTCTGTTGCTAATTTTCTGTCGAGTTTTTTCCTTTCTGCAGTGCATTCCAATTTCTTAACACGAAAGTATTTTGTGCCACATTCTACGAAAATTTAATTGACGTATTTCCGCCACAGAATACACGTACAAAAACACGCACGATCACAAAGTAAAGAGTCAGTGGGATTTGAACCCATGACCACTTGGTCCGCGATTACAGGTGCAGGGTACGCTATCCACTGCGACACGATCATATGCTTCGTATGTTTTAGCACATACGCCTTTTTTATTTACTCTGTCCTCTGGTAGCGTTCATGGTAAAGCGCAGTAACGCATCATGACCGTGGTACGCACCACAAGTTCCTTCAACACGTCTTTTCTAGGCGTTCGTCTCATTCAGCACGTTTCACAGGAGAAGCGCAATTTTGTCAACGCCTTAGCACACCCACAGGGGACGACCATGCCCCAAGCGGTGGCGTTGCTGATAGCATCCATCCATTCTACGTCGAATCTTTCTAAACTGTTATTTCATAAAACAATTAAAAATATTGAAGTGGACACTCCAATCGACCTCGGCGGCCCAAATAATCGAGCCTAGCGCACCTGGTGATTGGTGAGAGCGCTTCCCATTTCAGTTTCAGTGGCGCAAATTTTGCATTACTCTGCACAACCAACGTTTGGTTATGGCAAAAGGTAATGATTTCAGACCACTTTTTGCCGCCCAAAAAACAAAACTAAAGTTTGTTGTTTTGATTTAGCGATTCCTTATTTTGTCTAGCTCAAAATTGTTCTTGCGAATTGAAGTAATGGCGTGATTTTTATTTCGACTAAGTTATAGTAAAAATAGAATAATAATAATAGAATCATAATTCACTACGGCTTTAGTGATCGCGCTTGTTTTTATTTTGGAACAAGCGGTCAATCTGTATACCAATCAAAGAGACAAGCAACAGAACATCTGCATTGTTTTTATTCCAAAGCAAGGTAGAGGCTGATCATATGAAGAGCACAAAATTAGAAGAGCATCGCACAGAAATAATTTGCTATACTGCATACGTTGCAAAATGTTCACGTCTTGCCGCCGCATACAGCCATGAACGAAATTTTAGTGAATCCGCCGTCGTCACAAGCTTCTGAAAAAAGTTAAAACGGTGCGAATAAGACACAACGTAAGAAACATCGGAACACGCCCCACACAAATTGCAACGTCTGTAGGCGTGTATATGTTTTCATTTTACCTGGGGTCTTGTTCACGCACTTAAAACCATTTAAATGCGAAGCATTTCTTAGCGGACTTCCGCGACTTTGAGTGTGTCAATCTATTCATCTATCTATCTATCTATCTATCTATCTATCTATCTATCTATCTATCTATCTATCTATCTATCTATCTATCTATCTATCTATCTATCTATCTATCTATCTATCTATCTATCTCACCGGATTCAACTTTTAGCTCTCCTAGTCGTTTTGATAATGGTATTGATACCAAAATTGGCACCAATAACATGACGGTATAACGAGCATAGGTGACTAGTCATAACATACAAATCATGACATGTATGTCATGAACGTGATGATTTAGATTTCGTGGCCTCGCTGCTCTTTAGGTAGTTTCGTTCACACGTCATGTTGCAAAACTGGTATGTACGGCATGCAATGTCTGCTTGGTGAACGTAAGTGACAGACCCTAACGTGAAGTTGTGACATGCGTGTCATGTAAAACATGACTACATGCTACGCTCAAAGTGCGCTCATGGTCGTTTTGCTAGCTTCATGTATACGTATTTTGCCCAGCCGTAGGTATTTTGGATCCATTCCAAGGCGTAGAAACTTTTTAAATCTTTTGCGGAGCCATAAATGAGAACCAAATATTCAGCACCTGTGTCGATTAATACATTGAATTCACACCCGTCTACGGTTACGCGTAAGTGTGAAGAAATTTTGTTTTTACCTAACTTAGTCATCGTATTCCGCTCGTCGTTGCTGCACTGGGACCTTGACGGAGGATCTTCAGTTGGTCGGACATCAGCGGCATTGCCTCCCCTGGTCACTGGCCTCAGTTTTCTTTACGGGAACTTCCTGAATGATGGCGTGTTGAGGTTGAAGATGAAGAAGGTGAGCTTGATTTCCGAGGGCTAGGTGATTGATAGCGAGCAGGCAGTGATGAACTCGGCTGATGCGGGAAACCAGCAGTTGAAAACGGATGATTGGACAAGTAATCTTCGATTTCAATGGGTCTTTCGCCATTTCGGGGGCATGTCGCATTGGCACAAAACCCACGGAGACCAACTCGTTGATATGGGCACATTTAGTACAAGTGTACAGCTTCGCCGCAGTGGAAACAGAGCGGCGTCCTGTCGGGTGTGCGCCAAACGCCGCTTTTCCATCGTCTTGGATCAGCTGAATGAGGTGAGCCACGCGCAGCCGGTTGGTAGCCACTGGGGGCTGTAAACGAAGCGGTGTGCACGGCGGGCTGGTGTAAAGCATCGGCGTAAGTTGTTACAGGATGTTCCTGAAATTGCTGTTCGAGTCGAACAGGTAGCGTCTCGGGTTCCGCTGGTAGAATGACATGCCGAACTTCATCTCGAATCAAGGTGTTCAGAGATAAAACTGGCGGTGAGACTTGTGGGTGCAGTAGCTGCTGGAGCTCTCCCTTGACAATGGATCGCACTATTTGCTGAGAGTGCACACTAACACTACCAGCATCATGGTTGTATACCGGCAAATAACTCTTGTTTGACACCTCGCATGAAGTGACGCAGCTTTTTCTGTTCGGTCATTTTCGGGTCGGCGCGTCTGAAAAGGCGGGACATGTCCTCAATATACATGCCAACACTCTCGTTGGTGCGCTGGTTCCTGGACTGTAGAGCAATCTCGGCCTTCTCCCAACAATCGGTGCTGGCATACGTAGCTACTATTTGTTACTGAAACTCGTCCCATGTCGGTGTGACCGCGTCGTGGTTTTTGCATCACCTCCTCGCTACATCCTCCAATGCGAAGTACACGCGATGCAGCTTCCTTGACTCGTCCAAGCCGTCGGTCTTCACAATCCGCTTGAAGTGTTCTAACCGATCCTCTACATCTTCGAACGCGTGGCCGTGGAACGGCTCAGGCATGCACGGTGGGGACAGGATAAGCTGGGATCCTGTCACCTGGCAAACCATCGTTCCGTGGTTATCTGCGAACGCTGCCTGCGTTGCTGGAGTGGAAGAGATACGAATTCAGGCGGCTCTCCTCGAGGGCACTATGAGAACAAACACGGCATATTTTACGTGGACGGCATATTTTACGTCAGAGAAGTCATCTGACATCTTCCACATGGTATGGGTATGCCAGTCAACTCCGCACCTCACCTGAAAACCAAATCCCACCCGGGAGGACTGGGAGGCAGCCCTGCTCAGCTGCTCCGATCTGGCGAAGCAGGAGACCCTGGTCAACCAAGCTCGAGTCGTGTTGGCTGCCAATAGAGTCCTGTAACGAGGAGCCCACCTAGTGTGTGTGAGGGATGACCCGCACCAGGCCATCTCCCTTCTTCTCCCTGTATATATATATATATATATATATATATATATATATATATATATATATATATATATATATATATATATATATATATATATATATATATATATATCTGATATATATATATACATATATATATATCTGATATATATATATATACGTGGCCCCCGTCCTTCTACGACGAATTGTTTACGGGACCCCGAGTAGTTAAAGGCTTAGGACTTCCTGAAAAGCTCTTTTTTGCCCCACACCGAACCGCCAGTGCCAGGAGGGACCGTCTGATCGGGAGGAATGCGCTAGTGAACGGAAACATACACAGACCGCTGACATCAGAAAGGTGAAGGGGAGAGGGGGGAGAGAGATAGGGGGAAGTGGAGGGAAAAGTGGAAAGGGGGGCACCCCAGGGGCGTCCACCGTATATTACTTTTCTCTTTTTCTTTTTTTTTCTTTCCTTTTCTTTTCTTTTTTTCTTTCCTTTCTTTTTTTTTTCCTTGCCCTCTGATTTGAGATTGTATAAAGCTGAGCACCGACAAACTGTATCTTTATTCCTGATGAAGGCCAGACTCTAGGCCGAAACGTCGAAATAAACCACGTTGTGACCGCTCACGGAGGATCTACTAGACTATATATATATATATATATATATATATATATATATATATATATATATATATATATATATATATATATATATATATATGTGTGTGTGTGTGTGTGTGTGTGTGTGTGTGTGTGTGTGTGTGTGTGTGTGTGTGTGTGTGTGTGTGTGTGTGTGTGTGTGTGTGTGTGTGATTCAAAAAAATAAATTGTGTGGTTCTCGCGCAAATATAATTAGGAATAAAGGAGCACACTTACGAAAATTTGATAATTGTTTACTTTACGTTTCGGCCGTGGCACGGCCTTCGTCAGGATTAACAGAAATACGAGTATGTGGCCGCTTTTATGGTCAGGCATGAACACGTCAGTACAAAACACGTGCGATCAGCATGCTGGTATAAGTATTTTGTCTGCGAGTCACCCAAAATGGCTTTCGATGTGGCACTCTTAGGGTATTTGCAGTCAACAATTTTCGTGGTGGCTTTTCCGGGACCCATAGTAGTAAAATGATTTTAAAAAATAATTCCGACGAATCTGCTCACAGATTCCGACGAATCTGCTCCCGCACAGAGGACTTCCACAAAAACAGCCCACATATGCGCGAAGTATTCCTTAATCAAGAATACTCGCTAGCTATCATCGATGACGCCTTCAAAAAAGCTGAAAATCTGGACCGCCAGATTCTTCTCAACTACCAGAAAAACGCCGACCAACACCGCAACAGAAACTTTCTATTAACTTTCACGAGCAACCCACCGAACATAAACAAGGTTCTAAGAAAACACTTTACCATATTGGAACAGAGCGTGCGACTATCCAAAATTTTCACTTCTCCTCCTTGTGTTGTATACAGACAGCCGAAAAATATAAAGAATCATTTAATAAATTCGAATATAGGTGTAAAATCTCAAAATTGGGTGTCACCCTTGCGGAAAAAGCAGATGCAAGGTATGCAAACACATGCAGACAACGACAGTGGCGAAAAGCACCCACTCGGATTTAAGCACAAGATAAGAGGTGCACTAGACTGTGACTCAGACAACGTCATATACCTCCTGGAATGTGGGGTATGTAACAAGCAATACGTGGGCCAGACAGACACTCCGTTTAGAATTAGATTCAACAACCATCGGGCACATGTACGATCTCTGCCAGGCCTTCCACTTTCAAAACACTGAACATTAAAAGAACACAGCTTTGATGACATCAGGGTTACACTACTAGAAAACAACTTTCGAACAATCAGAGAACGGGAACAACGGGAATCTTATTTTATCTACAAATTTAACACGATAAAATACGGAATAAATGAACACCCAGGCACTGTCAGCGTTACGATCGTTAAAAGAAACAAACGCTTCTCTCTAATCAGTCCGGTTTCATTACGACAATGATATTACCCGCTAACAAAGCTTTTAGCCTATGCATCTGTCAACATAGAAATGATTTGCCTCATCAAGCACAGCCGGAACGCACAGATAAGTGGTCCCGGATGTCGTACGGTCCCCCCCCCTTCTTTTTCTTTTCTCTTTTTTTTCTTCTTCAAGTTTTAACACACATTCTGTTCCTTCACTGACAAGGAGCTGGCAGCTAGATAATTTCGTTAACGTTTTCATACATGCACACATGTCTTCCCAGTGAGCCGCAACTTTGTGGTGACTGTCCCGGATGTCGCACAGTCTCCCCCCCCCCCCCTGTTCTTTTTTTCTTCTTTAATTTTTAACGCACATTCTATTCTTTCACTGACAAGTAGCCATTGCATATAATGAATATCGATGGCGGCGCCTCAATCACCAGCTTTTTCATTCCTCCCGACGCCACCAGCACGCACTCGAAGCGCTTAAGCTCTCCCCATAACTTGTCTTAAACTTCAAAGAGGAACGAGCCGCCAGCGGACTACACGGAAAGGTGAAATACAAGATTGGCGGCACACTGCCTACTTGGGGAAGAGTGGGTGTGGGGGAGGTATTGTTGACAACGATGACATTTCTCATCTACCTCCGCCCTACTCTGTTGAGATGCTGCCCCTTTCCAATTACGCCGTGTCGGTCTTGCTTCTTCTCCTAGATTTTCTATATTTTATTTAATGTTTCTCCTCCCGTTTCGCTGTTTCTTCTTCTTTTTTTTCTATCTCTCTTTTTTTTTACTTCTCCTTTGACCCCTTTCCTCCTGTCGCGACAGGCTATAAGAAGACACGGAACATGTGTAAATATTATTATGCCTTGAAAAAGACGGGGCTCCCTGTCGAAACGTCGGCACAATAAACAGTTGTTATGTGAAAGCGCATGTACTTTCATATTTATAACCTTGCGGCAACCGAAGTTATTCTGCTGTATATATATATATATATATATATATATATATATATATATATATATATATATATATATATATATATATATATATATATATATATATATATATATATATATATATATATATACGCGTGTGTGTGTAAATAATAAAGCTTTTCTCTCTCTCCTCGAAGGCGGTGGCTCGAACGCTAGTGTACTGAATTCAGTTCGCCAGGTTCCAATCGAAGAGGATCAGGGCTCTGCTCTCTTGCAGCCACCAAGGGGGCTTCTAATCATACCCCGCACTTCCACCAGAAGTAACAGAAAAAAGAGGAGAAACACCAAAAACTAGTTTATTATTGGCGACCTTGCTCCCTGAAAACTAGGTGCTAAAAATGAATGAGTCCCCTCGAGCGTTTCAAAAACATTACTGTTCATCAGCGAGCACGTCTTCCTTTTCGCAGGTCAAACCCCCACTGACTCGTGCCCATGCACGAGAGGCGTGAGTTGCGCTGCCAGAAGCACGAGCGCGTGCGAGGCCGTAGACGCTGAACCTTAATTCATAATGCCGGATAATGTAGTTGGTCTCTGTGGCAATATCTAACACTTTTCTTCCACAGCATCCATCCAAGCAAAAAAGAAATCGCAGCATATTCCCGGAGTGAATGATGGAGAGTGGGGCGAAGCATCCGTCCGTCCATTTGTTCTTGCTTCCGTCCGTCCATGCATCCGTCTGTGTGACCGTCCGTGCGTATATTCGCCCGTCCGTGCGTGCAACTGTTCGTGCGTCTGCACGTCCATCTGTGCGTCCGTCCCTGCGTTCGTCCATGCATCCGCCCCTGCGTCCGTCCATGCATCCATCCGTCGGTGCAGCCATCCGTGAGTCCGTCCATGCATCTGTCTGTGTGTCCGTTCGTCCATCTATTCAACACTCCAAGTACCACCATCTCGCATATTTTGATGATATTATAAGCATATGCACTGCCATCCAGCGGACATTGCAAGGACTAAACGAGAGGTGGCACACGCACACTTTCTTACGGCTTGCGCTTCGTGTCTACTTCCCACCTTTAACCACTTCGAGTTCATGATATGTACTAGTTCGCTGTATTCATGGCACTGAGGCCCAACGCTCGCTAAACCTTTCCGAAACCAAGGAGGTTATGCCCAGCGAGTATAATGTAGCAACCCTTTCTTGTCAGATAGTGCTCAATGTACATGCCAATGGCTGCTACGGGGGAATGAGAGACAGGAGAATTCAGCTCAGCTTTTAGTGAACGCGCACGCTGCAAATTTTTTATTGTTCAACAACGCGCAGAAGAAGTCTCTCAACGGCACCACCTTGGAGGTCAAAATGTAAGACTTGTTACACACTACGACTACTACTACGACTACGAAAAAAGAACGGGTGCCACTATAAGGACGCCCCTAAAATAAGTGCAACACGCGCCCACCTAATGTGGCTGTAATAATGCATTTGTCGTTTACTCTTTCCATGAGAACAGTTGTGGCCTCGCAACAAAAGTGAAATGACTCGCTGACGTTCCCCTCTAGTCCGACTGTGATGTCGAAGCACACTTTGGCGTGCCTCGGGGCGGCAACTTTAACCCGAGCTCTACGTCCTGCGACGCACTTCAGACTATCATACCTCTTTCTCTCGTTATACACTCACCGTTAATCATTTACAGCTGCTACCATATTTTGTCTAATCATCGATCATGACCATTAGTCGTTGGTCAAAGACGCGCCATCCTGCCTGTACATCAGTGCATTCACGTTAAACGATGACCAAACACCAACATACGTTTTGCAAACTTTCCTACATAGACTTACTCCTAACATTCAATTAGCTCTGTGAGTGCGTGTGTCACTTTCATGTTATAGCGAGTCTTATAACTGAGGAATGAGCCATGTTTTTTTAATGATATAAGCTGCATAATTCTCATACTTGTTTCTCGTGTGCGTTTTGCCCTCCAAGTTACTTCCTGCGTTTCAAGGCATTAATTTGCACCAAGGCACACAAACGAGCGTAATGCAGCACAGACGGTTTGCTGCTATTCAATTCCGTTCTCTGCAGCCAAGGGCAAACATTCGTCGGTGTTGTTTCTTAATGACCTGCCTAATCGGGATCACATCACTCTGTGCCCTAAACACCAAGCGAAACTACCCACACGCATGCTCAGACGGCCCGCGGCGCTCGTTAAATCGATACAGGAACCCACACACCGCCTGTATCACAACTGCTGCATTTAATGCCTTCCACGGTGTTGGTAAGCATTGTGAGCAGAATCGATGTCCCAACCTGTCAGTTCCTCGAGGTAGAAAAGTCAACAACCTCGCCCTCTTCCCACATCATTGCCCCACATGATTGCAACAAGATATAGATAGAAAGCCTCTCTCTTTGAGGGAAAGGAACGTGTTTTTGCTATCAGCCTGCGAGGACATGTGTGTTAAACCATTGCTATTCGAAATATTGTTGACATCAGTTTGTCTGTATTTCTTATTGCATGCTCTCGCAGTCCTTTGCTTTGATACACGGTTTTTTTTTTTTTGTGACAGCATCCTTACATACGCTTGTACACGCAAGAAAAAAACACAACAGGTTGTACGTATACATACCATCAAGAATTTCGCCCTCTTGGTAGATTAATGCCCCGGTTTTCAACTTAGACGGAGCTAAGTTAGTACTGTTGGTATGCGTAATGCTGACTAGGTCCGGCAACTGCACGATGCATGCACCCCCACCGATAAGGAGTGCGCTGACAGCAAGCTGCATGAAGATGGATGAGAATGACGGCGGATTTGACGTCTGCATGCTCATGGTACCACCCTGCTTTATCACATTGAACACGCGAGTGCAATATCATGAGGCCAACATAAATCCTGAGTGAAAATGAGACCTATATATTTATATTACGCAACCGATAAACGAATAGGTAAATGGAGATAGGGAATATCACTTCGTAAATTACATGTATACAGTTTTCTGGAAGTTGATTTGCATTTGCCAAGTGCCACAAAAAGATCGAAAAGACGCAAAAGAATCGTTAAGGATGATCTAAGCATGAGGAGTTTTAATCGTATCACACAAAACACAGTCATCAACATACGTTTGAATTTTAACAGGACTATTATTGTGTAGATGTATAATTAAAATCAGAAACAAGAGAGCACTACCATTAAGCCTTGAGTTACGCCAGACGTTACAGTGCAAGTGGAAGAATGAAAAGATCTGAAGAGTACGTATTGACACCTATCTATTGGATTGAAAGGAAGATATTCACTTCACTAATATTTCGTTTTTAGGAATAACAGTGAGCTTATTTAACAGTTTATAACGTGAAACAATGTTGAAAGCTGTCGAAAAAACAATTATTATTGCATCCATTTGATCACTTCCATCAAGGGCTCACAGGATGACATGAGAAAATTAACTGAGCTCGTTTATGATGCTTAACCCACGTCGAAAACCGTGCTTAGCGTCCGATAACACATTATTGCAGTCTAAGAATTGTATGATATGTCTGAAAATTATGTGCTCGAGTATCTTACAAGAGTGGCTAGTGAAAGAGATGGCTATGTGGTTCAATAAAAACTTCTCGTCAGATAATCTAGAAAAGACTCCGGCGCACAGAACTGAATGTACGACCTCTGAGTTGTCAGTGGGAGACCTTAGCCACTGAGCGACGAAGGAGCACCTCCTTCGACGTTCAAATTCAATCGGCGAGATATTTATATTCACCGCTTACCACTTGCGATGGAAACTGTCGTCTTTTTAGCATTACCAGCGAGATAGTCAAATGGGCGCGCGTCGCCAGATCGTCGAAACGCGGCGGCGCACGCTGTCATATCCAACGCGTACTTTGCGTCGCAGAGAGGGGATGCTCACGTGTGCGCTCGCTTATCTCGCGGTGGGGAAAATCGTACGACTTGGGCTTTCACTGGAACGATTCTGTTGTAGTTACTGGGCACGCAAAGGTCACTGCGCTCATTGCATAATCCCCGTTTGCGAAAATGGCACGCTTTTCACACACAGTGAAGTAACAACTGAGACATTTATTCGCCTTCATCTGTACCTGTGAAATACGTCTCGTGCGTCATCTTTGCGTGAGAAACGCAAAGTACGTTTTAATCTGCTTGTGATTCTTCGCGTGACATTGCAGCTTGTTGCTATCACATTCATTGCTTTGCCTTTGCAGCAAAGCTGTGATTTTTTTTAAACAGCGCATTCTGTAATAATAGAAAAAAAGCGTGTTTGTGGCTTTATTCGGGTAGTCAGACGTGCCACGTCTATGACTTCCTTTAGAGAGAGGCACGTTAACTCTCTATGGGGGTCACACGACTCTCCGAAGAGAGTGTAACCGATCCTAATTGACACGCCTTCTTAAGGAGAGTCATATACGGGCTAAGCCAGAACTGTTAAAATGGAGTCAGAAAACCTTTTTTAGAGTGCAGGAGCTCAGAGCGGACCAAAAGGGCAACAAAGGAGACAAGTGCTGGCTTCCAACTGAGAAAAAGAACAAAACTTCATCTAAGAAAACCACTTTGTTGCCGCTAAAACAGGGCGATGCCGCGTAGTCAGGCCCCTATTCCAAGAACCGCTGGCTCTCGCTTTCCTTCCAGCCCTCCTACCAGCCTCCGCTGGCCCGCAAAGGCCGGGCTGGACAGCATTGCCTCCCACATCTCTCTGCTGTTGTACCCTTCCTGTTCTTCGCTGTGTGCCGTAAATTCTCACGTGATGTGGTAGAGCGTCCATGAGCTTCCACACCACGGGCATATGTCTCTGTATGCTGTTGGGTAGTACGTATGTAATCTGTGGATGTTTGTGTATGTGTTAGTTTGTAGTCTGCGTAACGTCGCAGAATTCATGGCTGAAAGGTTCTAATGTGGTGCTGGGTAATGTCTCCACGAATCTCTGTAGTACTGCAAGATCGCTTTCTAACTGGGATCGATAGGTGTCGAGTCCTCCATGGTGTTGCCATCGACAGCTCAGTGATTAGTGAAACCTTGAGCCGCCTCACCTCAGGATTTATTGAAAAAAAAAAGGTGCATGCATATGTGCCGATGAACCACATAACGTGAGCGCACGTAAACTGTCGTGTAACAGGCGTGAAGAAGTGAAGCAAATTCTGATCCGTTGTAACAAAATACGCGACATGCAAAAGCGCAGCACAGCAACGAAAAGGTAGTCAAATATGTACACCATTGCGGACGCCAGCAAGTTAGGCCAATTATTTTGCAGTCAAAGCAACCGTATGTTTGGCCAGGACCACTGTTTGGTTTAACACAGGGGTGCAGCCGCACTGAGCACAGTTCTGAGCAAGGAATTGAATGCAAAAGAATGAACAAACCTCTATTTAAAACATGCAGGATAGCGACCGGGCCAAGGCCATCCGGGCGGTCGCTGTAAGGTTTAGCCTTTCCACCACTTCCAGGCCTGTTGGACTGCCACAACTTGGTCTTCAAGCTCTCAGCTACTCACAGCGTCGTGCCAACGCGTCTACGGAGATCCGGGTTTTGATGATAGAAAAGCTGTGTAGTACGGGGGCATTTGCAAGGGATGTGTTCTATGTCCGCGTATACGAGTTTACATAGAGAGCAGCCAGCAATGAAACCATCATTTCTTTTCTGCATTTTCAAAATGTGGTCTCTCAATCTGACGTTCAGTCATTTTTGGCTTTGAAAAGGTAATGCTTTCCTGTTTTTGTTTTTTATTTGTTCTGAACTATACAGCGCTACCTTTAACTACAGAACACTCTACGAGACTTCGTAGGTAACGACACCGTCACAGAAGCATGCTTAACTTTGGCATTCAAGGTGAAACCGTATTTTCAAATATTGTCACGTTTCTTCCTCAAGTTTTGTTATCACCCCATTACACTGTACGTAAATTTCAGCGCAAACCACGCCTGCACTGTTCGAGAAGTTTCGGGACAGTAGTAGATCGTTTAAATAAGATTGCGCCTTTTCGAGATCATTCCAGATTATTCTGGAACCTATAATCGGCCGCTAGCGATAGTGCTTGAATATTCGACGGCACGTATGCAAATGCCGGCGCGCATCACCACTTGTCAGTTTGATTGATGGCCAACGCTCTGCTCGTGGCTATCGGTGCCTTGCTGTAATCTAACTTGCTTTTTGCAAGGCCGCAAGTTCGGACAAATAAAAGTTGAATCTGAAAGTCCAGCGTGCTCCCTTTGTCCGCGTCACGAGCCCGTGACAATATGGAGGTTACACAGTTCATCCAATCCAGTTTAGGTTACAGCACAGCAGTTGGCTAGGCACAACGCCAGCCAGTAAGAAGTACAAGTTGATTAAAATTTACCGCAGTATATTTACATACGGCTGGCAAATTACACTCATTCAGAGTAAATTCACGTGGTGCTCCCACGCGTGCCCTATAACGATGGCCTCGGCATTCCTTGAAACAGAGCACGCGGAATGCGTGAAAATAGAAAACTTCTGTAGGAGGGCGGGGTATTCGGATCAAATGTGCAGGCAAAACGCCGACGGCAAAGAGTATCGTTGATCGCGCATGAGCAAAAACGAGAACCGACGGCGAATTCGAGGTGGCTGTTTCCAGCCCCGCTCTCCTGATTTGTCGTCGTCGGTGAATGCTCACTCAGATTTGCCACAGGCGCTCACCGTTTGCAACCCCACCTTTCCTCGTGTATTCCGGGCACGTAGTTTGAACCCGCTTCATTGGCAAGCACTGCCGACGCAGCACTTTGTGCCGTTCGACGAGTCCGCGAGCCAAGATCGCTTCGGGGACCTTCTCGGTTCCAGTGAAATGACAATGGCTGTCTCGTAACGTAACTGCAATCATGATTGAGTGAATGATTGAAACGTGTTCATGAAGTTTCTGAATTTCTTGACATAAATCGTATGCATTCTCCAGCCGATAAATGCACTTTTAAAATGCAACGTGCGAAAGGTAGACATTTCATGGTGCCACTCAGTTTCTAAAGACAGAGCGTGCAAAGTGTGTCCTTTTTCCTACTTTTGCCATCACATCAATAGAGCTTTTTTTGTTGTCAAGTTTTTTCTTCTTTTTTTTATTGTTATTGACACAAATTTCAACTCCAGTACTGACTCACTTGGTTGTCAATGAAATCTTGGTAAAACCAGGTCTGCTTAGCAAAATTCAATATATTCCAATAACCTATGCCGCAACTTAGGCAGAGTTCGACGAAAGGCCGTGTGATCATTCGTTGGAAAAGATGAAACACGGTTACTGAATAAGTCACAATAAATTATCTCATGTTTCGGAATCGTATTTGCGTTTCTTGTTCACTGAGCGGTACTAGAAGTCGTGATCAATAATGCAGCCAGTAGGTGCGGGTGCTACGCTCCCTTACAAAAAAAAAAATAATACGGAGAAGTCATTGACACACAAGTGGTGAATGAACATGGTTGTCCGTTTAATAATCATTGATGTCATTCAAGGAGCACACCGAATTCAGCAGTTTGTTTAACATTCATTTTACAGGCCTACAAGCTGTGCGAGTAAGCACGGGCAAAAAACTGCGCCTGTCTGGTCTTACCACGTCTTTTCGCCATGTTGACTAGCGCAGCAGGCCTGTAATGCGAATTGAGTTCAGTGTTGAATTCTATCGAAAACTGGCTGCCGACAACTTATTGAATTGCTGTTGGAGAACAAGGGACATAGGACTTCGTAGTGGTAGTTCTGCTGAATAGTTACTGAGTAAAAGTAGAAGCAGTATTAACATTTTGCTGTGCAACAACGTTTTACAATTCACCAATCTTTCAATAGATCTTCAATAGTTGTACACATAAAATGGAGGGTAGGCTACATCAGGGACCCATTTCAGTGGCAGCTTAGACGCCGTTCAAAAGCACAATGCACTTTGTTCTTGTTTTGTCGGGACATCAACACTTCAGGACGAGCCGTGCAAGTTTTGAATGCCTCTTGAAGCGTTATACGGCTTCTGTTTAATGACACCGAAAAATCCCTCATCTTAAGAGTTTATTTTCAGTAACATGAGTGAATCCATCTACGGCGCTTTCAAGAAGTGCACGCGCTCTTTTCTGTTCCTTTTCTCTCTTCCGAAATCGTCCAGCTGTTACTAGAACACAATCACAATAAACATATTTGCCAAATTAAGCTTTTGTTGCTGCAGAAAAATTATAACCTGCTATATGGCTTCACTTCTTCACGGTGTGCAAACTTAAAACGAAGCAGATCCAGTTTTTCTAGACACCAGTGGTTTAGTTCGTGTCAACGACACCACGTGGTCTGTCAACCTTGAAGAATTCGAAAGTCCCACCATGACGTATGCAGTGACGTAGCAATGAATCAAATATAGAAAACGGTGCACACACCCCGTGACTGTCTCTTCATCTCAATGCGCAAATGAGAAAGTGCAGTGTGTCAGCGTGGTTGCATTGACAGTTTTTCTAGACATACCGTACTAGACAGCCTGCAGCGTTCCGCACGAAATGTCTGGCCGTCATAGACGCACCCTTGGTGTATCAAAGGAAGCTTATTTGTTTTTATTGGGGTAGCAATTATATGGATTCTCTCCACTGGATTATGCCACCGGCGTCGACGTGGACTTGGCCGTCATTCACAGTATACGTATACGTATCAATATATATAAAACCACAAAAAAGGGGGAAAAATCCAGAAAACGGCTCCGGTGCGTGGAATCGAACCTCTGACCTTCGAATTGTAAGTGCGAGGCGTTGGCCACTGAGGCATGAAGCCGTGCCTCATCAAACGTTCAAACGGCAAGCTATTTACATCTACTAGTTCCCGCTGGCGAAGGACTTCTCGAGGGAACTGCCGAAGCTTCCAAGATGGCGGGTGCGCCGCGAGTTTAGCCCGCCACGCACCCGCCATCTCGGAGGCCATGGAACTGGTATCGTATTTTCAGCAATAGCACCGAGATGGGACAATGAGGGCGCATAGCCAGATGGTCACGACGCGGCGTTGCGCCCTTTCCCAGGCCCACTTTACCCCGCGGAGAGGGGACGCTCTCACGAGCGCTCACTTATCTCGCGGTGGGGACAATCCTAAGCTTTGGTATTTAGCCGGAACAGTTTTGTTGTAGTTACCGGGCGCCCAACGGTCACTGCACTCGTACCAGTCTCCATTTGCAAAAAGGGCGCTCTTTTCAGACACAGCGAAATAACAACTGAGATGCTTATTCGCGTTCTACTGTACTTGTGTGTACGTTTTGTTCGTTACTTGTGCGTGAAAAACGTGCGGCACGTTTCTATCTGCTTGCCATTTTTTACGTGACCGTCCACATTGTCGCTATCGCATTCATTGCTTCACCTTTGTGGCAAAGCTATGACTTCTTTGCTTGTTTGTTTTAGTTTCTGCGCTGCCGTATTGATGGAGAGCACCCCAAGAACAAAAAAGTGTAAATACGTTCGGCTGCGGAGGATGCTTGTCGTGAAGCTATTGAGCTTAGATGCTCTTGTATACGTTTCTGACTAAATACTGACGTAAATGTCATCAAGACAGAAGATTATACCTTCTGAGCACATAAAATCCGGAAAACTCAAACATTTGAGTTCTATAGATTTTCTGAACAGAAGTGTTGCAAGATCTTCTAATTGAAACGAGCGTGTGGGTGATATTCGAGGGAAGCACTCCTTGAGAGCTTACAAATTAGCATATAATGTGCGGGCAACAATCTGCGCTCGTGCAATTGAAAGCTTGACCACATATTGTGATGCTCGGGAACATATTCAGCTACAATTTTTTACCGTTACACCGCTACTGAGTCAATTTTTTTTCTCTTAGTATCCAGTGAAATATGGCTCCCCAGTGAGATCTCATTTAAGATTGCTTCTGTAAGACAGACATTTTTGGTAGCTGTAAGCATATTGTTGTTACTTTTGATTTAGCGTCGCCGTGTATATGTATGTATTTGTTAGCTATATCGAGTGTTACGCCTATGCTTAGTGCCTCAGTTGCATATTGTGTGTGCCACTCATCGGTTAAAGAGCTTGTTGTGATGTGCTGCCATTCGTACACTTTCAGGGTTTCCATTTCAATGTATTGGGGTTATTTCAGAAAGCAGCTGATACTAAATTTGTACGTTGCATCGGCTCAGGAACGCGGTGTTTTATTTTGCGCGCTAATATCTCGTCATCGGTGCGCAGTGTGGTTTACACTTGCGAGGAAGTCCATTAAGAAGTCCTGCAGCTTTGGTGCTAGGTGCAACCACACATTCAGCAAACACAGGGCAGTGAGCAACTCGACTGAAATTCTTAGCTAGGCGTGGTGCGTGTATTTTTCGTGTTTTCGACCCAGCCACTGTTCAAAAAGAGGCCTGCTGATGGTTTGCTTGCGTATTCAAGCCGATTTTCATCGATAGCCGGCCTAAATGGAAGAGTCCGCATGCTTTCATTGGGAATTTTTTCGTTCGCTATGATCTGTCTTTACAAAAGAAATAAACTGAATGGCTGTAGTCATAGAAATGTGAGTTTCAATATGAAATTTTGACGCGCACTCACCATGGCCGGTTACCGTTCACGCAATGACGATAGATGGCTAACGTCGGAACGGAAGTGAGCAAGAAGCAACGTGCCGGAGGTCGGTGGAAGGGCGGACATTCTGCTTCGGATATGTCCGCAAGGTGCTTTTAGAAATATATCGCACTGGTATGTACCCATTAAAGGCCCACCCATAGCTTCGAGGTGCGCATTCAGAAAGTGGTGGTCACATGTCGATACGGCCATGCTTATTAAATAAGTCACGTACTGCTGCCATCGATCAGCAAAAATTGTAGAGCACGACATAAACGTTGCGCTTAGGGCATACTCGCACTCACAAAGCTTCTCTTGAACCAAGCTAGGTCTCATTTTCACGACTCAATCTGAGTCTAAGTGAATCAAATCATGAGTGAGCTGTGCACATTTGTGATTTTCAAACAAGCTGGGCCTGTTTTTACCCCCTCTGTTTTAATTTACATGCATTCAAATAAGTTGCACTCTCCAGAACGATGAACAGCAAATGATCAGTAGTCCCTGCTGCAGCAATAGTATTTCAACAACTGGAGACCTTGGACATCTTCGTTTCATTAACAACGGGAACAACGCCTCAATGACAGACGCTCGGAATTAGCATACTCATATATAGGCATGCCGATGCCCGAAAGAAACTTGGCTGCACTGTGCTAAGGAAACACAGAATTAGCAGTTACTGAGAGAGCAAATGAGTTCGCACAGTGGAAGTTCTATTGTAGGTGAACACTCTAGAGTCTCTGTCTGGAGAAAGTGACTGTTTGCTCTGCTTGATCAACACAAAATTGTGGCAGCAGCCTGAAATCCAGCAAAGTATGAGCTTTGAAGAGCCTACGAGTTACAATGTCGCTTCTTATATACCTGTCCACCTCAGTTGATAAGTGTCTATGGTGCTCAGTTGCTGACCAAATGGTCGCGGGTTCAATCCCGGCCAGAGCGGTGGCATTTCGATGCAGGCAAAATGGTAGAGGCCAGTGTACTGCGCGATGACAGCGCACGTCTCGGAAAACCAGATGGTCAAAATTTCCGGAACTACGGCGTCCCTAACCATATCGCGTTTTGGGAAAAAAAGCCCCTATATAATGCCATTGTCTTCAAATGTTTTTTTCAGCGTGTGAAAAGTTCAGAGCTGTAATCACAATTGCGATCTCAAATGAAAATGCATGAAAGCAGCCGCCCTTACCATTGCCGAGTTGACAATGTTTCAGGTGCCTGATCACCCTGTTCACCGCTATCTAGGTATCAACTCTTTAGACCTGAATTATATGGGCCTTCTCGACCTACGCACGTCTTCAGAGGCAAAAAGCCGCGATTCGCAGCTGCATCGGCGTCTACGCATACGCCACCGATTTCTCGGTGTCGAGTCATTTTCTCTCCACTTTCAGGATTACGACGTGCATAGTCAAGTGCAAAAAAATCAAGTGTGCATAGTCAAGCAAAAAAAGGGGCGTTTTTCACAGTCACGGAAAGGATCAACATAATAACATGGGTGATTATGTACAGTGAATGCATTTAACAACATTGCGTTAAAAGAACTCCATGAACTAACAAGAAACATAAGTAAACAACCAGCAACAATGCGCTAAAAGAACTAACAAAAAACAGGTGTAAAGCAACGAGAACAGCAATATAAAGAAAACAGCTGAATTATGTGGCAATAGTGATTTAAAAACCTTTTAGGTAAAAGTGAGATACATCGCATTCATGAGAATGAAATGTAACAGAATTGTAGGTAACAGGCTGAAAACTGATGAAAGCGGCAGGCATGGGATATGGAATTTAGCCTTGTCCGTGACATAGTGATCCCGTTGCTGAACGTGCGCCCAGGAACGTGAGCTTTCCTGCGCTTTTGTTAATGCCGAATGACCCTGCTTTAAATTTGTAGAAGAGAAATGATTCGCATGCTTCCCGTTCGTGGTGAGATTTAAAACCAGATTCTAATATGGTTGCTGTTAGGTTATCGAGTGAATGTCTTGTCGCATTCAAGTGCCTAGTTAGGGGTAGGTTAGGAAAAGTTGTGACATGCACCTTGTGGTTATTAAACCGAACTCTTAATGGTGTCGCTGTCTGGCCTAAGTACTGAAGCTTACAGACTGAGCACTCAAGTAGGTACGTACAGTTACTCGTATCGCAATCGTAATCACCTTTGATTTTCATTGTGAAATTCGACGCCGACCTGTGGGCTGAAATAGAGGTGGTCATGTGTACGTAAACCTTGCAACGTGGTTTTCCACAAGGGTGGCAACCTTAATAGGCAGGATGAGTTAGTACAGATGAAGTCAACATATTGTGCAAGTTTCTCGACCGGCGATAGACTACACGTGGCGATTCCCAAAATATGTTTCTGAGACGGTCGCTCTGAATTAGAATGTTGTGGTGCCTTCGTAGGATGTGGTTAACGTTTGGTGCTGATGCGGAATGCCTTAATAAGAGGTTTGTAGATGGTCGCTGTTGAGCGAGCTTGTTGAAGTGGAGGAGCACGCTCCTGTCCATTTCATTAGCACGTTTATTGGCATCGTCAATTATCTGAGGCGGGTACTTTTGTCTTCTTAGTGCATCACTGAGCTTGTCACAATTATCCCTGAAGTCAGATTGTGCGGAGCACAACCTTTCAAAACGGAGCGCCTGGCTGTGCGGTATGCTTGTCTTGTTGTGTCTTACGTGGCTACTTTCAAAATGAAGGTAGCGGTGTCTATCAGTCGACTTTCTGTAAAGCTTTGTCGTTAGTTTATCACCTGATATGCACACCGTGACGTCCAGAAAGCTTATGTTTGATGCTGAGTAGACGAGCGAGAAGAAGATTGATGGATGAAAATTGTTAAAGCTTGCCACAAAAGACAAAAGTTCAGTTTCCCCGTGATGCCATATCAAAAAGATATCGTCAATAAAGCGCTTATAGTAAAATGGTTTTAGGGCGCACGTGGCAAGAAACCTGTCTTCCAATGTGCCCATGAATACCTTGGCGTAATTCAGTCTTATCTTCGTGCCCATCGAGCTGCCACTCGTCTGTACATAGTGGGTTTGATTCAATTCGAATTTATTTAGTTGCAGTATTATTTTTAAAAGGGAGGCTGGAGTTGAGCTGTCAAGAGGTTTGTCTAGTGAAGATTCTTCATATGCACGTATTACTTACTGAATGCCATCGTCATGCGGGATATTCGTGTATAGAAAAGCTACGTCTAGAGTGACTAGTAGCGCTTTGTCGGGGACGACAAGATCAGCAATATCACTCAAGAAATGGTTAGTGTCTCGAAGATACGAGGGAAAGGAAGCAGGAATTTTTCTGATAAGAGCGTCAATGTAGCCGAAAGAGGTTCAGTAACCATACCAATAGCCGAAACTATTGGACGACCGGGGTTATTTGGTTTGTGCACCTTTGGTAATAAATAAAACCTTCCTGCAATAAGACTAAGCGGTATTAGTGATTCCATCGTCTTTTTACTGATGCACCCTTTTTGTAAAAGTTCCCCAAGGGTCTTGGCAATAATGCGTTTAATGTCCTCAGTTGGGTCGCGACCGAGCTGCCTATAGTATGCAATGTCGCCTAACTGTCTCAATGCTTCAGTGATATAGTCGGAGGTATTCATTACCACTACTGCACCACCTTTGTCAGCGGGCTTAATAACAATGTCTGAACGGTTTCGCGATGTCCTAATTGCTTTTCTTTCATTTTACGTCAAGTTGTGTTTGGAAGAATTTTTCTGGTTATATGCTTCAAGAATATCGTGTTGGACAGCTGAAATGTACATATCAAGGCACTTGTCACGTTGTACCGGTGGTGTCCCATGTTTACTGGATAACACGCTGTTGGTTTGGGATCGTTCATGAAAAAAATCGCGTAGTCTCATGTTGCTCGGGAAGTCGTCAAGGTCTTTTACGAGCTGAAATTCATTGTACCTGCCAGTTGCCGGACAGAAGTTGAGACCACGAAAAGAAGAGACATTTCAGAGTTTGTAAGTTTAATGTTCGAGATGATGATAATATTAGTAAACTGGTTTTCATTAGTAACAGCCTGACCGGATATATTTGAAGCGCTGGTGAACGGGAGTGCTGGTAGCGGTGGAGGTAGAACGTTATCGCAAACCATCTTTGCAGATTTCGTTGCTTGGATTTCTAATCGCTTCCTTTGTTCGTAATCTTGAAGCAAAATACGTTCGTCGGAACTAATTGAATGGGCGCTTCATAGCTGTCGTTCTTGGTTGCTTAAGTTCTTTGCCAATGAGCTGTAGTGTTTGATTACAATGCGGGTAACGTCCAAAGACGCTTTCCCCAGCGTGTCATTCCAACGTTCTAAATTATGGCTAGACGTTTCCGATGTAGCTGATTTGAAGGAAAGCTGAAGGCTTTTTGGTACTTTTTGTGCAGTTACGTATGACGACAATGTAAACTCATTCATTTCACATCGACACGTTTTTCAACAACTTCCTTATCTTTAGGAAATTACTGGAGTGTGTAGTTACACTGGTGGGGGCATTTGCGAGTCAATCACGCGAAGTAGTCACTGTTGTAAAGCGACTAGCACACCTCAAAGAATATGAATGGGAACATGGAGAATAAATTTCAGATCTTTTATTGGCATTGCGCGGGTGCCTCTGTGGTTGACGTGGCAAACTGGCGTCGGTAGAAGGTCTTTGTGGACACAGTGTGCTGGCGAAAGCCTTGCTAGTGCGTTGATGCGACGGAGGTAGCAAGCGAGTCGAATCCCACTTGGACGGCTGGGTGGTTGCGTGGTCGCCCCAGGAAGACGGCGACGAATTAAAGAGATGTCGAAAGGACAAGTGCCGCATGTGACTGGCCATCACTGCAACTCCTTCAAAACTAGGGTGAAGGCCGTCGGCTGCAAAGACGCGATTTGACGGGAACCATTCCAATGCATGGTCGAGGATATACACTTGTCTAGAGCGTCGACAAAACATACGCAAGAGGCTGTTAAAGTCGCACGCCTCACGGTTGCAGTGTCGGACCAAAGCGCCGTTGTGGCCACAACAGCGGAAGTTTAGGCCCCGTGCAAGGATCAGACTGGCGTATGTACGATGGGTGTTGGCCCTTTCGCTGAAAACAAAATTTAGAAGGTGCTTGTACCTTGAGGTCACACGCCCGCTACCTTCACCAAGTCATTGGTGCCAATGTGGATGATCAGATGTGTCGTCGTGGGTGGAACCAACTTCAAAAGTTCCGGGACATCGTCTATACCCACACCGTGCTTGCTATTGAAGGCTGGTGTGCCTTCTTAATGTAGGTCAAAGTGATGAAAAATATACTTCGTTTGTGAGTCGCCTATGACCGCAGTTTTCCAGGCAGTCCTTGGTAACTTCACACAAGTATTTCTCGGCGTTGTCCGTACGGGATTCATAGTCTTTGAATATCAAGCGAGTGTCTTCTGTGAATCCAGTGATAAATAGAAACTGGCTTGAGCGGCCAAACGTACGAAAACTTTCATTACTCCTACGTTTCGGCCGGAGTCCAGCCTTCGTCAGGGAATACATTGAAAGCGTCAACGTGCTGCTTGTATAGATTGGGGGCCCCCAACACGTGTCTATTTAATATCTGATGTCATATATATGACAGTGGCACACAAATCAACATGCAAAACAGCACGATGTGATAATGACAGGACTATAACACGAAATGATAATATACGGCAAAGTCTTCGCAGCAAAAAAGGGCGTTTTTCACAGTCACGGAAAGGATCAACATGAAAACATGGGTGATTATGTACGGCGAATACATTTAACAACATTGCGTTAAAACAACTCGATAAACTAAAAAGAAACATATAAACAACCAGCAACAATGTGCTAAAAGAACTAACAAAAAACAGGTGTAAAGCAACGATAACAGCAATATAAAGAAAACATAGGTGAATTATGTGGCGATGGTGATTTTAAAAAAACACTTAGGTAAAAGTGGGATACATGGCATTCATGAAAATGTAATGTAACAGAATTGTAGGTAACAGGCTGAAAACTGATGAAAGCAGCAGGCATGGGATATGGAATTTAGCCTTGTCCGTGACATAGTGATCCCGTTGCTGAACGTGCGCCCAGGAACGTTAGATTTCCTGCGCTTTTGTTAATGCCGAATGACCCTGCTTTAAATTTGTAGATAAGAAATGATTCGCGTGCTTCCCGTTTGTGGTGAGATTTAAAACCATGTTCTAATATGGTTGCTGTTAGGTTATCGAGTGCATGTCCTGTCGCATTCAGGTGCTTATATAGGGGTAGGTTAGGAAAAGATGTGACATGCGCCTTGTGGTTATTAAACCGCAGTTTGGCCAAAACCGCAGTCTGGCCAAAGTACTGAAGCTTACAGACTGAGCACTCAAGTAGGTACGTACAGTTACTCGTATCGCAATCGTAATCACCTTTGATTTTCATTGTGAAATTCGACGCCGACCTGTGGGCTGAAATAGAGGTGGTCATGTGTACGTAAACCTTGCAACGTGGTTTTCCACAAGGGTGGCAACCTTAATAGGCAGGATGAGTTAGTACAGATGAAGTCAACATATTGTGCAAGTTTCTCGACCGGCGATAGACTACACGTGGCGATTCCGAAAATATGTTTCTGAGACGGTCGCTCTGAATTAGAATGTTGTGGTGCCTTCGTAGGATGTGCTTAACGTTTGGTGCTGATGCGGAATGCCTTAATAAGAGGTTTGTAGATGGTCGCTGTTGAGCGAGCTTGTTGAAGTGGAGGAGCACGCTCCTGTCCATTTCATTAGCACGTTTATTGGCATCGTCAATTATCTGAGGCGGGTACTTTTGTCTTCTTAGCGCATCACTGAGTTTGTCACAATTATCCCTGAAGTCAGATTGTGCGGAGCACAACCTTTCAAAACGGAGCGCCTGGCTGTGCGGTATGCTTGTCTTGTTGTGTCTTACGTGGCTACTTTCAAAATGAAGGTAGCGGTGTCTATCAGTCGACTTTCTGTAAAGCTTTGTCGTTAGTTTATCACCTGATATGCACACCGTGACGTCCAGAAAGCTTATGTTTGATGCTGAGTAGACGAGCGAGAAGAAGATTGATGGATGAAAATTGTTGAAGCTTGCCACAAAAAAAAGTTTGCCACAAGGTTGCCACCCTTGTGGCAAACCACGTGGCAAGGTTTGCGTACACATGGCCACCTCTATTTCAGCCCACAGTTCGGCGTCGAATTTCACAATGAAAATAAAGGTGATTACGATTGCGATACGAGTAACTGTATGTACTTGCTTGAGTGCTCAGTCTGTAAGCTTCAGTACTTAGGCCAGACAGCGACACCATTCAGACTGCGGTTTAGTAACCACAAGGCGCATGTCACAACTTTTCCTAACCTACCCCTATCTAAGCACCTGAATGCGACAGGACATTCACTCGATAACGTAACAGCAACCATATTAGAATCTGGTTTTAAATCTCAGCACGATTGGGAAGCACACGAATCATTTCTCATCTGCAATTTTAAAGCACTGTCATTCGGCATTAACGAAAGCGCAGGAAAGCTCACGTTCCTGGGCGCACGTTCAGCAACGGGATCACTATGTCACGGACAAGGCTAAATTCCATATCCCATGTCTGCCGCTTTCATCAGTTTTCAGCCTGTTGCCTACAATTCTGTTATATTTCATTCTCATGAATGCCATGTATCTCACTTTTGCCTAAGTGTTTTTTTTATATCACCATTGCCATATAATTCACCTATGTTTTCTTTATATTGCTGTTCTCGTTGTTTTACACTTGTTTTTGTTAGTTCTTTTAGCACATTGTTGCTGTATGTTTACCTATGTTTCTTGTTAGTTCATTGAGTTGTTTTAACGCAATATTAAATGCATTTGCTGTACATAATCATTCATGTTCTCATGTTGATCCTTTCCGTGACAGTGAAAAACGCCCTTTTTTGCTGCGCAGACTTCACCGTGTAATATCATTTCGTGGCCCCGCCGCGGTGGTCTAGTGGCTAAGGTACTCGGCTGCTGACCCGCAGGTCGCGGGTTCGAATCCCGGCTGCGGCGGCTGCATTTCCGATGGAGGCGGAAATGTTGTGGGCCCGTGTACTCAGATTTGGGTGCACGTTAACGAACCCCAGGTGGTCGAAATTTTCGGAGCCCTCCACTACGGCGTCTCTCATAATCATCAGTGGTTTTGGGACGTTAAACCCCACATATCAATCAATATCATTTCGTGATATAGTCCGGTCATTATCACATCGTGCTGTTTCGCATGTTGATTTGTGTGCCACTGTCATATATGTGATATTCGATATTAAATAGACACGTGTTGGGGGCCCCCAATGTGTATAAGCAGCCCGTTGACGCTTGCAATGTATTCCCTGATGAAGGCCGGACCCCGGCCAAAACGTAGGAGTAATAAACGTTTTCGTACGTTTGTCCGCTCAAGCCGATTTCTCTTTATCACTTGATTCACAGAAGACACTCGCTTGATATATATTATCATCATCATCATCATCAGCCTGACTACGTCCACTGCAGGACAAAGACCTCCCCAATGTTCCGCCAGTTAACCCGGTCCTGTGCTTGCTGCTTCTAATTTATACCCACAAACTTCTTAATCTCATCTGCCCACCTAACCTTCTGTCTCCCCCTAACCCGCTTCCTTTCTCTGGGAATCCAGTTAGTTACCCTTAATGACCAGCGGTTATCCTGTCTACGCGCTACATGCCCAGCCCATCTCCATTTCCTCTTCTTCATTTCAACTATGATATCCTTAACCCCCGTTTGTCGCCTAATCCACTCTGCCCTCTTCTTGTCTCTTAAGGTTACACCTACCATTTTTCTTTCCATAGCTCGCTGCGTCGACCTCAATTTAAGCTGAACCCTCTTTGTAAGTCTCCAGGTTTCTGCTCCGTAGCTAAGTACCGGCAAGATACAGCTGTTATATACCTTCCTCTTGAGGGATAGTGGCAATCTACCTGTCATAATTTGAGAGTGCTTGCCGAATGTGCTCCACCCTATTCTTATTCTTCTAGTTACTTCAATCTCGTGGTTCGGCTCTGCGGTTATTACCTGCCCTATGTAGACATAGTCTTTTACAACTTCAAGTGCACTATTACCTATCTCGAAGCGCTGCTCCTTTCCGAGGTTGTTGTACATTACTTTTGTTTTCTGCGGATTAAACTTAAGACCCACCTTTCTGCTCTCCTTGTCTAACTCCGTAATCATGAGCTGCAATTCGTCCCCTGAGTTACTCAGCAATGCAATGTCATCGGCGAAGCGCAGGTTACTAAGGTATTCTCCATTAACTCTTATCCCTAACTGTTCCCATTCCAGGCTTCTTAAAACCTCCTGTAAGCATGCGGTAAATAGCAATGGGGAGATTGTGTCCCCCTGCCTCACACCCTTCTTGATTGGTATTCTGTTGCTTTCTTTATGAAGCACTGTGGTAGCTGTTGATCCCCTGTATATTTCTTCCAGAATGTTTATATATACTTCATCTACGCCCTGATTCCGCAGTGTCTGCGTCACGGCTGATATTTCTACTGAATCAAACGCCTTCTCGTAATCTATGAAGACTATGTATAGTGGTAGGTTATACTCTGAGAATTTCTCTATTACCTGACTGATAGTATGAATGTGGTCAATTGTTGAGTAGCCTGTTCGAAATCCTGCTTGTTCCTTTGGTTGATTGAATTCTAATGTTTTCTTTACTCTGTTAGCAATTACCTTTGTAAATAGCTTGTATACTACAGAGAGCAAGCTGATCGGCCTCTAATTCTTCAAGTCCTTGTCATCTCCTTTCTTATGTATTAAGATGATGTTAGCGTTCTTCCAAGACCTTGGTACTCTTCCCGTCAGGAGACACCTCGTAAACAGGGTGGCTAGTTTTTCTAACACAATCTGTCCTCCATCTTTCAGCAGATCTGATGTTACCTGATCCCCACCAGCAGCTTTGCCTCTTTGCATGTTCTGCAAAGCTTTTCTGACTTCTTCTATCATTACTGATGGGGTGTCATCAGGGTTGCTGCTAGTTCTTATAGTATTAAGGTCGTGGTTGTCTCGGCTACTGTACAGCTCTCTGTAAAAGTCCTCCGCTATTTTAACTGTTCTATCCATATTGGTAGTTATTTTGCCTTCTTTGTCCCTTAGTGTATACATCCGACTTTTGCCTATCCCAAGTTTCCTCTTCACTGCTTTGACGCTTCCTCCGTTTTTCAGAGCATGTTCAATTCTCTCCATGTTATACCTTCTTACATCGCATACCTTACGTCTATTAATCAACTTCGAAAGCTCTGCAAGTTCTATTTTGTCTATTGTACTTGACACTTTCATGATTTGACGCTTCTTAAATAGGTTTTCGTTTCCTGGGAAAGCTTGCCAGTGTCCTGTCTATCTACCCTGCCTCCAACTTCCACTGCACATTCCGTAATAATACTCGTCAGATTATCATTCACTGTATCTACGCTAAGGTTGGTTTCCTCACTAAGAGCCGAGTACCTGTTCTGCAGCGACACTCTGAATTCCTGCATTTTCCCTCCCAGTGCTAGCTCATTAAATGGCTTCTTGCGTATCAGTTTCTGTCGTTCGTTCTTCAAGTCCAGGCGAATTCGAGACCATACCATTCTATGGTCACTGCATCGTACCTTGCCAACCACTTCCACATCCTGCACGATTCCTGGGTGTGCACTCATTATAAAGTCTATTTCGTTCTTATTTTCGCCATTAGGGCTCCTCCATGTCTACTTGCGGTTTTCTCGTTTTCGGTAGAAAGTATTCAAAATCCGTAAATTATTTCGTTCTGTGAATTCTACTAGTAGCTCTCCTCTGGCGTTTCTAGTACCGATGCTATAATCTCCTACTGCCTGGTCTCCAGCTTGCTTCTTCCCTACCTTTGAATTAAAGTCGCCCATCACTATAGTATACTGTGTTTTTACCTTACTCATTGCCGATTCCACGTCTTCATAGAAGCTTTCAACTGAAGCGTCATCATGGCGGGATGTAGGCGTGTAAGCCTGTACTACCTTAATCTTGTATCTTTTATTCAGTTTAATTACAATACCTACCACCCTTTCATTAATGCTATAGTATTCCTCTATGTTGCCAGCTATGTTTCTGAAAATAGAAACCCCACTCCCAGTTCTCTTCTGTCTGCCAAGCCCCGATAGCAAAGGACGTGCCCATTCTGTAGCACCGTATAGGCCTCATCTGTCCTCCTAACTTCACTGAGCCCTATTATATCCCATTCAACACCCTCTAGCTCCTCGAATAGTACAGCTAGACTTCCCTCACTAGATAAGGTTCTAGCGTTAAACGTTGCCAAGTTCAGGTTTCAATGGCGGCCTGTCCGGATCCAGAGATTCTTAGCACCCTTTGCTGCATTGCAGATCTGACCGCCGCCGTGGTCAGTTGCTTCGCAGCTGCTGGGGACTGAGGGCCGTGAGTTATTTGACGTATGCATGTGGGAGGTAGTGGCCAGATACTGCACCAGGGGGGCCAATCCTTCTCTGGTGAGGGAGTGCGTTCCCGGCGGTGGTTACCGGTGAGGCCGCACCACAGGCCTCTTAATGCAGTTCCATCAACACGCGGATTTTTTTTTTTTTTTTGTGGCGATGGCGAAGTGGTTAGAGCTTCCGCCTCGCATGCAAGAGGTCCGTATCTAGTTTAAACAGCTTCAAAGTGTGCAAATTGTGGGAAATCACTCCTTTTCTGTTTTATCGGCAGGTGGGACGAAGAATTGAATTCGGGTATGAGTATCCACGCGAATTGCACCTCGTGAGCACCCCTGCGCGCCATATGAGAAATAGTGGTGCTTGTGTTTCATATCCATATCTGCAGCCTCACAGGCGTCGCAGGGCAAAAGCGTCAATCGTAGTGCCTGAATTAATCAAGCTGCAATGTAATATACCAGCGAGAACTTTCCAATGAGCGTTTGTTAAAAAATAGAAAAGGTAGCAGAAGCTGGTCTTTTCTGCCATGAGTGATTACGCCACAGGACACCATGCAAATGAAGCTAACCCTCCAGGCTTTGGTCACGCAAATCAACCCGTCCTGATAGGTTACTCTTGCTGTATGCAAAGCAGTGTAGAACTTCTAATCTTTTCGGTACACCGCACGCGCCCAAAGTGACTTATAACCCACTATGCTTGACGGAGAAAAACACTTACGTTAAGTTATTTCAAGCAGGCTGACTCTTCTGATTAACGGCTTTGTAAAGATGCGAGGCTTTTCAGATCCAGCGTTGAACATGCGAAAAACTTCAAAGTGCTTCTTAAGCACCTGCTCATAAGTGCGCTACGTTGACTTTGTCAGTGGGTGAGTACTTATTGAGTAAAAGAGTGAGCTAGCAAATAAGCAAGCAAGGCTTTACATTTGAACCTGGATGATCTGGAAGGAAGAGCTTCAGCAACGACTGTACATTGTGTCTACCACAGTATTAAGTATCATGGCTCAGCTGGTGGCTTTAGAAATGTAATCAGGCTTGCTTCCTAGGAATAGCTCAAACTCGCAACGTTTATGACCACGTTTTTTGCGTTTTCCTTGTGTGTTTCTTCCTAGTTGCTATCACCTTTCACCAACGCCAAGCCTGAATATAAGCCCTATAATGGCTGCCATCTAGAACATACACCGGGCAAAGAGATCGCAAGGCCACATCATTGTAGCGGAAGAGTGCTATTGCGTCTGTGTATTTAACTAAATCCCTCAAAACTACCAGGATCGAGTCTCGAACCTCGAACTCAAGACCTGAGGGGCCTCAATCGAAGTACATGTTCATATTTCATTCCAGAGCGAGGGACATGAAGGTGAAGATGCAGTGTCAGAGAATTTACAAACACGCAGCATATACTCCAGGAAGAATTTAAAGGTGTCTTGCCAAAGGTAGAAAAATAGAAGACGACAGTGCTTGTAGATTTAATCTTGCCCTTTTACTAGACGTGCATGACCCGAACAAATGTTGTGAACGACGACATGACATCACTATACCTTGATTCACTCGACGTTGGTACCTCACAATGTAAAAGCCAGCCTCTTTCGCGACAAAGTCATCAGGAGCCGTTGCATTGAGAATGAATTGTGACTTGGCGTGCCACTGGTGCCCTAACACTGCTCATTTACTTAGCGCAAGCGCTAACTACTTGTCGTAATATTGTTCGTAACCACAAAAACTGGAGTGAAAATAATATTTATTATGATGGCGGACAGGCCCCTGAATTCCTCCAATTAACTGAAATAGCTTTAACAACAGACATCAGATTAACGTCAATATGTTATAAAGCAGAAAAAAATTCCCACCCAAACACAATGTACATATGGTTAACCGGAAAAGCTGAAAAGTGCGGCTCAATGCTCATAGCATGCTGGAATCTATAGAAGTGCCCTTTTTCGTACTTTTTAAATTTTCATATCACTGCATTCTAGATACGTGTGCTTCAATAATTTCGCTAAGTGGCGTTAACTTAGATGAAATTAAAAGCTCTTCGAGAATTTCATAGTGATTCCCAGTGAAGCGAGCATCATTCCTGGCCATTGTGCTGGCGAAACCTTGAACTGAAGTAGTGCGAGAGCGGATACACTTCAAGTTGGCGTATGCTGGCATTGCTTCATCGTCATGTTTTAGCGCGCTCACAGACAACCACATTTCCCCACCTTCTAGCCCAATCTCGTAGCCAAGCAGGGGAGGGGGTCTCCCCCCCCCCCGAAATTTTAGTGGGAGGGGGGTAGGTGTTTGCGAGCAGGGCACTCGTTTTTCTCGCACAATATTGAAAACACATGGGCGCACGAGTGACCTCTCTCAGCCGAGTTACCAAAAAGGTCTGCACAAATTTGAGGTTTAATGTTGAGGTTGCGTTCCCTACACGCAAGCCGGTACGGCACAGACCTAGGCCTCTGAGATAAGCTCCCTCAACGCACCGTCGCTCAAGGCGCGTTGCCGATGCCGATCATGGAGGTAGCGCACGAACTAAGAAAAAGGAATGCAGGAAGGAAACGACTGAGCAAGGGTCCGGATGTAACTCGTTTTGAAACTGGAAGTCAGCCATATTGCCTGCCCAAATTCTCGCCTCTTGTTTATATTCGAATGTGAAGCAGAAAGCGACACTCTCTCTCCGACTTGGAAAGCGCGTGGGCTGCGCTGAGCGCGTGTCGCGACGATCCGAAACTAATGGAACAGGGCTGAACACTGTGATAGCATGATACCTACCGTTGGCGCCATCGGCGAAATCATTTTGTCCGCGTATTTAACAGTGACTAACAGCTCACCAACGAACAAAAAAAAACACAAGAGAACGCGTGCTAGAAGCACTAACTACGGTGAGTATGGCGCCAAGGATTTCATGACATTTATATACACGCACTCTACAGACAACGCGATCGCCCGTGCGTCGCCTTCCATGGTTGCATACCGTCGCTCACGCAGCCGACGCGGCGCCCTGTCACCGTGCCCGTGTTCCGCGTAAAAAAAAAAACTCACCACCGTTAGCATTGTGTCAATCGCAGTGACCTTGGTGGTTATGAATACAGCTTTTATAAGGAGCACATAACTTACATACTGCCATTGTGAATGACAATACGAAAATAATTGTTTTTACGAATGGTGAAGGCTTTCAGCATGTGCCTCCTCTCCCCCTTTCCGAAAAAACGTCCTGGCTATGGGCCTGTTCATCTAGCCGCATGTAGCTTTGCCGTAAAACGAAGCGCACTTCACGGCTCAAAACCTGAACGTATTACCATGCTCCTTGGAGGCGGCGCCTCATCTGACAGCGTTCTACGCGACGGCAGGACATTTTAAGCCTTCCCACCGAAGGGGTTCCTCACCCTTATTCTCTTCACGTTGCGAGTGGTATCGTAATAGACAGGGGCGCCAGACTGCTTTGGACCTTATCGACGTAACGAAAAAAAAAAAAACCCGCAAGGGTTAACCAATGTCGCAACGGGAGAACCAAGCTGGCACCGGGTGGAACGATATCCAGCCGCGGGCCACCCCCGTGCCCTCGAAAACAAAGGACGGGGAGGCGACACGAGAAGAACCGATAAAGCCAGTGATGCTTGTAAATCAAGATCACGCTTGCCATATGCTGCCTGAGAATGCGGTTGAGGACGGTTTGTGGTGCCCATGGTTTAATCCCTGCTTCGAGGTTGCCCGGGTTTAAGGCTTCCACTACGCGCAAGGCGGCGCAAGGCGGCGCAGTGCGGGAACTTAAGTGGCCGTTTGCTGCATAGATACAGTGTGTAAAAGAGATTAGGATAACCATTGTACTGCACTAGTTAAGTACAGAAATTCGTTGTACTGCCAAGAAAGGAGTCCGATATTTTTTTATAGTCTGATGCTACATCCGAATAAGTTGCAGCCAGAGATCGACGATGGTCCTGTCTTCGCATAATATTTCCATTTGTCGAACTAAGCCATAAAAAAATGCAGCAAGTTGTTAGCCTCGAGTTTCATTGGTTTTTTTGCTAGTCTACATCAGTTTGCTCGACACAAGGCTGTGATGGCATGTTTTTCCTAAAGAAAATTAAGTATACGTCTCTGTATTTGACGCCATAAATGGGCAAGCCTTGCGATATGTGGCCCTGTTTTTATCCATATATGGTGAGTGCTAGCTATATATGTAGACACATTCACTCACACAGAGCCGCACATGATACGTAAAAGTACCAGACACAGCGTTTACGTTACGGTTCATAAACAGGGTTGGCCAACCCTCGCATGACTTCAAGGCACGCCCCAGTTGAAATGAAGTATACTGCTGGAACGGCGAGCAATTTGCGCAAATCGCCTCTGCATACTTACGAACGATTCAATTCCTGCGTGCAACAGTGACATTGTTCTACACAACAATTTTTTTTAAACTGAGCTCTGGTAAAGTGTCAGGGAATGCTAAAAGTGAGCATCGCACATGAGGTTGTGAAGAAGCATAATATTTTCGTCGTTACCAAATTAACGTAGCCTGCGTTATCTGTTACACTAAATCTATGCGTGCCAATGAGCGACACAAATATTTACAATGAGGGGAGTTGCTAGTAAGTAGCCATTCTCCAAAACCGTAGAGAAAATTTTTAGGGAGGAGGGGGCATTCAACCAAATTTTTGTGATTTCGTTTGTATGTGCGTGTACGTACACGCATGCAAAACTGATAATTTTAGGGGAACTTGAACTTTCTCCAGCTCCTTTCCCCCTGGCTTTTTATATACCTCTTTCGTATTCTTGTGAACGAGCCTGCTTACTTTGGTTGGCCCGTGAACTTGCCGTTTGTGTATAGGTGCGACACAGCTCACACTACTCGTCATGAAAGCTGCACAACTGCAAAAAGCTGCCCGAAAACGAGACAAGAACACAAAAGGCACACGCCAAAGCACACACTAGCTGCTGAAATTTTATTGAGGGAAACCGATACATAAATAGCAAGAAATGACGTAAACGATTAGAGGTTGGCAGTTGGATAATTTATCTCTAGTTGCTGCAATGTGATCGAGGGCCTCGCGACATGCGCGTAGTCACAACTGCGAATATAAAAAAAAAACCTCAGCAACTTCTCTCGCTGTCCCATTTCTGCGCCGAATCAACACCTTTGTTTCGCGAAGTTGCTAGTCTGCGCTTGTGCGTGCGCCTTCCGCGTTCTTGTCTCTTTGTCGCACAGATTTTGCAGTTATGAATGGTGGTTTTGGGATGTTATATGGTGGTTTTGGGACGTTAAACCTGACATATCAATCAATGGCCTCTCGCAGTGACCTCTAATTTGCGCTGCTTGGTGGAGCCTGCATCCGTTTTGTGCCTCCGAAAACATTAATTCCACCTACTTCTCTGCATCTTCACTTCGTTTACAATCTCCTGCTATTCATTATGCTGCTCTAACTGACATTCAGTTATCTATCCTACGCATTGCAAGGCCAGTCCAGACCCCCTTTTTCTCCTCGAAATCGAATGCGAAACTCGTGTACGTTTTCGAGAAGCATTCTCTTTTTTTTTTAATTGAGGGCGATTCATATGTTTCAAAATTCACCTTCTCCTTGCGAGGATATAATTCACCTCTGGCGGAGCCAGCGTCTTCCAGTTGCAACTTGCGCGGCCTATTGTCCTCATGCAAGGTTTCCCTATCTCGCTTTCTTTCGTTTCTTTCTTTCGGAGCTTGCTTTTGTCCTGATACCATTCACGCTTGACGCAAATATTTCCAGCCTCTTTGTCTTTCCGGTCCTGGACTCGATGTACGGTCAAATGATTCCCCTCTATGATAGATTCTTTCACATCGTGAATTAACAAAGAAAGGGTATCTGGAGAGACGCTACCGGTATCGCCGTGAGATGATGAAACAAAGGCTGTGGTGATCTGCCACTGTGTAACACATCTATGAGCCTTGTGAATTCTTTTTGTTGCTTAGTGCTGCCACTAGGCCGCCCGCACTGCATGCCATGCATCATTTTTCGAGCCACGCCTTATGTAGTCAATCGCAATGACTCTAATATGCTATATTCTTGGTTCTGGCTTTAAGGTGTGACCATGAGGTAAAGTGTAAAGTCACGATCGATCACTGGTGCAGTAGGATTCAGTGGGTCACCGTAGGGCAATGATCACCACCGTGGTGGTTTGGTGGTTATTATACTGTACTACGGACCACCAAGATCGTAGGATTGAATCCCGGCCACAGTGGCCGCATTTCAATGGATTCCAAATGCTATATACCCCCGTGTGCTTACATATTGTTGTACGTCAAAGAAATCCTGGTGGTATACATTTCCCCAGCGTTCCACTGCAGTGCCTCTCGTAACTATAATCCGGTTTTGGGGCACAAATCCTCAACAGCTATTAAAGGATCGTCACCGTCCCTGCACGTCTTTGCAGTGCTTTCACCGCTTCGTAGTGTTATGTGAAATTATCTCTAAGTCTTGACCTGCTGCGCACCTGTACACGTCTTCTGGTGCTGGCACGGAACGCGAGAGTCCGAGAAAAGCGAATGAAAAAAAAGTTCGATACGTATCGAGATGTACGGGGTCTCTATACATATCCACGAGAAAGAGCAAGTAAACGTGAGAATACCTCATGAAGTGTGTGCCCTCGTGCCTCATCGGTGATGACTTCAGCGTCGGTAAAGCGTCGGTTGATCCAAATTCTCAGCGATGGTGACGCTTCTTTTGTCGATGCCTTTTGGCGTAATTTGTTTTTGTTGTTGCTTTTAGTAAACACTACGCCCCCTCTGCACCCTTGCCTGGCTACTCTCACGCCGATGGTAGCTGGAGACAAGGTGTATTTGCCAGTCGGTCCTTTCTGGACCACCACTCTTTGGGTCACGCGATCGGAATGCAAAAGCCGTACGCTATCGAATTTTACGAGACCCGCCGGAATGCGATAAGAAGGGAGGGGGTGGGGGTGGCCTACTGAACAGCCATCGAGCGACCTTTTAAGCTCTTGCTTTTTTTGCAGCAGAGCGTAGCACGAGGGACTGGCGCACGTAATCAGGTGCATCCTCCAGGGCATCACAATGGTGGTGATATTCCAAAGCCTGAGGCGGTTGTTCATTACAAAACCAGCGTCGTTGAAGTCGGTAAACGAATTCGCACTTCTTGTGCATAAGCTTCGAGTCGAGATAGAATGTTCCAGCTGGGGTTCCTTATCGAAACTCATGAGCGTGGGCGGAAGTGCTGGTAGCGCTCGTACTTGACACCAATAACCACTGGAATACGATGGAACAGAAACGTACGAGACATCGGGCGGATGTGTCTGCGTGTGGTTGTTTCTTTCTAGATACGAATAATCGTGTTGCACTGCTGCCACAGTTTACTGTTTAATCAGCGTGGCATCCCTTATAAACCTCTGCAAATAAGCTGGTAGTCTATAACCGTGTTACACTGATAGAGTACGCACGCCTCCACATGGACAAGGTGTGTGATAAAGCTCTGGCCCTGTCGCAATAAATAAGCATGTCATCAAAAATATTTGTTCATTGTACTGACAAGTTCGCTAATGGGTAGCGAACGGTTGGAGCACATACGTCGTAAGAACGAGAAAGGAAGCGCAGAGTACGGGCAAACCTCACCGGTGAGGCCTGGTAGAGAATACACAACTTTTTCCATCGGAAGCGACTGATTCGCTATCGTGGTCGATAAAAGGCTGCAATATGTGTAGTCGCCTACTTGGGGCGATACATATCGTTCTGCATTGCACGGAACTCGAATCCCGCCTCAAAGGCATTTTCTCTTGCGGTTCCAGGAGAACTCTGTCACTGAATACGGTTTTGCTCATAAGTAAATATTGTTTTAAATACGAGTCAAATATCACATTTGAAAAAGTCTGCACTGTTTCAATGGTTTTCACTTATCCAATCTACACCAGGGCTTTTTGACAGTTTGCTTCTGTGCTTTATTCAACGAAAGAAATGCCCCCCCCCCCCCCAAAAAAAAAAAAACTCTTTGTCTCACGGGTCTTGTTGAGGCATTGTGCTAATTACATATTTTGAAATTTCACTATCTTGATCATTTCGTACACAGCCCAATCCGATAAAACAGTGAACACGCATGATACTGTCGCAATTTTACATTATTATTAAGCTCTTTTGATAGAGGCAAAATACTTCAGGCTCGTGTCCATAGCATACAGACGCCCTTCAGCATCCCAAGTGGTCGAAATTTCCGGTATTCTCAGCGTCCGCCATTACAGTATTAAGTATTCAGGACCGAAATCCTCAACAACTGTTATTGAGCGTCAACAGAATCGATATTCACCACGCTTTCGTAATGAGAGCACTGAAGGCTGGGCGAGTTGATATATATATATATATATATATATATATATATATATATATATATATATATATATATATATATATATATATATCCACAGTACAGGAAATACGAACACTAAAAATAACAAATGTAGCAAGCAGTAGTCATCACGACAGTGGCGATAACACAAAGTAGATAGGGTGTACATCCAATGGAATCTGCGCTTATTAGTTTTGGTAACTGCAGCTTATTCCAATTGGTTACATTGAGCAGAAAGAAGAAGAATATTTTGAAAAGGCTTGTTCTGGATTTGTATGATGGCAAAAGCTCAGCCGCAGTGGTCTAGTGACTAAGGCAATCAGCTGCTGAGCCGCAGGCCACGGGATCAAACCCCGGATTCAGCGGCTGTAATATCGATGGAGGTGATAATTTTGTAGGCCCGTGTGCTGAGATTTCGGTGCACGTTAAATAACCCTAGCTGTTCGACGTTTTATGTATACGTGTATTTCTATCACATCCGACTTTTCACCGATTTGCCAAATTAAAATGACCCTCACATGCCGAAATAGTTTTGCACTTAAGGGGCCTTGCAACGCTGTTTTAGCATGGTGTTAAAGCGCTGCCAATCGGTAGTGGAGGCTCCCGACAATACGTGAGCCAAAACTGTAGCACAGCATGCGGCCTGGAATTCACAGTAAAATACAAGTAAGCTAAACATTGCTTTCTCTTCTCTCGACAAATCACGTTATATGCCTAAAAATTGCACGTCAACGGCCCATCTATCAGGCTTTGAATGATTTGAACATGTCGCACTCACTCATTACAGAGATCGCTACGGGAGGCCGCTACTTGTCCACGCGTGCGCGTGCGATCACACTGATAAAGCAGCGCATTCGAATAAAAATAAGTGCTCAAGGTCGCGAAGTGCGCGTGACGTTTCTCTGCGTCCCTTCCCTCCCTCACTGCTTAGCTTCCAGCCCTTTCGTCGGGACGAGAGAAGAGGGAATGCAATTAGAGCATGTCACATATCTTTGTAACTTTACTCGCACTGGACGGATTCTCAAAATTTTTGCGTCGTTGAATTCGTGAGGCAATGAGCTTTTCCAGTAATATAATTTTATAGTTACTTGAAAATATTTTCAAGGGCCCCTTTAGGATAACTTAAATGAATTCGGCTACAGCAGTGTTTCTGTACGTCCTTTTTTTTTTACCGTTCTGGATGTTTTGATTGAGCGCGATGGTCGGGCTAGTAAAAGACGTGGAATCTCAGGTGAATTAACGATAAACCTGTGTTTGCTGTGTTCCCATCGTGAAATGGACTCTCACTGAGGCGCTGCTGCATCGGCTCGAGCCGCAAACTTTGTGTTCGTGCACTGTGCTCAACGTCGTGCGCAGTAGTGCGGCGTTGCACCTGCTCACCTTAAAAGCAGTTTTGCTTGTGTTTCTTTGTTTTTTGTGATGTTTGCTTCAACTTTTCGATACATTCTTATCCTTTCGCGATGCACAAACGAATTGATTGAGAGGCTTCTCCACATGAAGATGCTTTCTGCGGAGAAGCATTCTGTAATATGCTTTTCTAGTTTAGGCAGTTGATTTTTCTTTTTACAATAAGATGTGGTAACACTCTTTCACAATGCCATATGATCTGAAAACCCTGACACGAAAACTGAGTCCGTGCTATCTTACAAAGCAACCAGCAAATCTTCTGCGCCAGGCGGAAATGCTGTAGGCCCGTGTGCTCAGATTAGGGTGCACGTTAAAGAACCCCAGGTGGTCTAAATTTCCGGAGCCCTTCACTACGGTGTCTCTCATAATCATATAGTGGTTTTGGGACGTTAAACCCCACATATCAATCAATCTTCTGCGCCAGTTGTCTGAAAAATTTTATGGGGTAAGCGAGATATCAAAAAAGGAATGCAATGGGTTAATATAAGCACTTACTATAGGTGACTAGCGATAAAACATAGATTAAAAATATGTTCATAAGGTATGTAGAATTTAGCATAAACAATATTCAGTTGGAATACCGCGGGAAAATGTGGTATGATATCGAAAGTTTCTGTTCAAGCGAAGACATATTCCTCGTCAAGGAAGAGATGCAACCACCTACGGAGACGCCAGTGTGAACAGCATGATTAGCGGCTAATTTACGTGATCCTAGGACAAAAAATTGATGACGGCATTGTGGTGTCACTTGATGCGACATCGCGTGGCCAGCTCTTTCGCTGCTTAAATTCACGCCTGCAATCTACGGCTTATCAAACTAGAGTCATTTTATGAATGCCACTGTCGTACCTTATCCGTAAAATTCTTCGTTACGTTTATTATTGCCATCCGTGAATAGTCTTTGTCCAGCGGTAAAAAAATTCTTGTTAAGTACTCTTTTTTTTACTCTGCTCACTGTGAATATCAGCTGGCTCTTTCCGATCGAAACGCAACTAGGGGGCCGCACTATAAGCGCGTGTCTTTTTTTGTCTTGTTAAGGAGTAATAATTTTATATATCAAGATACTGAGTGCCTTCATTACAAGAATACGCCTCTTGCATATTTACGCACGTTATATTAACGTGGTCAAAAGTCTATTCTGTCATATATTATCAGAAGTGCAATTACGGTGTCGGCTCATAGCACTGCCACCCAATACATTCCAACACGTGCTGGGGCAGGATTGTGCGCTTAACGGAACGTGACAAATAAATTTACAGCCTCACAACTGTTGAAAACAAAACATGCCTTTGAGGATGAATGCGTGGCTTCTTTTATTGAACGTCTTGTTGACCCCCGCTGGATCCGTGCTCAGACGCGTGGCTTTGATGCCACCCGGCAATGTTTTCTCAGTGCCTCTTAGTGAAGCGCTTTCGACGTGAGCAGCTTCGGCGCTGCTGAACTTGAGGTCATCGATGCCTAGTATGCACGTCGAGTTAGAAGGGCTGTCCTGTATATTTTAGCGCCCGTCGAATATTTATGCTGATGTCGTCTGTTTATGTTTATGCAGCCTGTTTACATAGGTGTGCTTGTGCTCACTACAAATGTTTTGGCAGAGAGGAAGACGTCCTCTGTTGTTATACGAGGAACATTGCACGTCCTTTGATCAGCTGCAGCCCAGATATTAAGCACCGCAGCATCAGTTTTGTTTATAGCGTGACAAAATCCTCATATCCAACTTTGTGTCTCCCACTTTATTTACTCGGCTGCTGACCCGCAGGTCGCGGGTTCAAATCCCGGCTGCGGCGGCTGCATTTCCGATGTAGGCGGAAATGTTGTAGGCCCGTGTACTCAGATTTGGGTGCACGTTAAAGAACCCCAGGTGGTCAAAATTTCAGGAGCCCTCCACTACGGCGTCTCTCATAATCATATGGTGGTTTTGGGACGTTAAACCCCACAAATATAATCTAATCCACTTTATTTACTGCGTATACGCATCCGTTAAGTAGTATTGGAATTGCATCGCACACTCCCCTGAATGAACATGTCCAGGGCAGTCATCGTCGAAATGCTCAACTCCGAAAATGTAAGCCCCAACGGTTCTAGAACAACAGCGTTCCAATGTTGTGTGTTAATATTGACAAGCACGCCTGTGTGACACATCTGGCAACGCTAAGGCGTCTACAATGACACTCACTTGTTTGCACTTCATTTCAAGTTGTTTTACAGCGAATCAACGATGTTATTAAACGAAAAGTGTAAAAAAGCAAACAGAAAACCAGTGGCGAAAGGGAAAGGAGGGGTCGTTAACCAGTTTCTAGCACAAGCGGTCTGGTACCCTAATACAGGGTAAAGTGGAGAGTGTAAAGAAAGAGTCAAACGGAACGTCACAGAGTAGAGCGGCAGTCTTGTGCGGCATCATGGTGAGTCTACAGGTGGTCGGGCAAGTCTGTTCTCTTAATAAAGATGGAAAACTGGACGAGTTAGTGCAGACTCACTGTGGCTAACAGCGCAAAACCACAGACATAAACTAGAAGCGGACACGTTAAAGTGCTGACTTTCAACTGTTCTATTAAAAAACAGGAACACATGTAACATACGACAGAACACCTCGTGACTGACGCGGCCTTCGCATTCGACTACAAAATTTTCTGTCCGGCACCCTAGCGGGCATACAGCCATACTTGTCATGTTGGGACGCAAGCTCGCGGTCGTCAGTCTTGTTGCGGTAAGGTTTCCTAATGAAGTCAGGTCCAAGATTTACATACAGCGGTATCCGCGCAATGTGCATCCAACCTACATTGAAGCACAAAGACGAGAAAAGGGTGAAGCTCTGCTCACCTGTTCCCGCTTGGACAATAAACAGGCCTGCTTTGTAGATGCCGCTTCGTTCTTTCAAAAAGTTGCCTTCTCTTCAGTAGTCGTTGACTGCGATTCCCAAGTATTCAGCTGCAATACCATCCGCAATTTTAGCTTCAGCGTTGCAAATCAGGTTGCCATTGCTCTTGCATTGACGGACGAAGTAGATGGCATAATTTATTCAGACTCCAAGGCTGCTAGCAAGGTATTTCAAATGGGTATTGTGGTTTTTCAGGCCCTACAGACCCCTGAAAAAAGCCAAAGACCTTACTCATTTGTCTGATGTCCTGCACACTTTAGAACAATTGAGGGTGCTTTAATTAATCTGAACGAGCAGGCGCACTCGGCTGCACGAGGTCTCACTGATGGTGCGCCGGACAACGCGTTATCTCCTTGGCGATCCGAGCCTCTGTGCACGTACAGTGAGATATGCAAGCGACATTATCTCTCAAGAAAAAATGGCAGATCTCACGTACAGTGGGAAGCGATGATATGCGAAGCACGAATGGGAAAGGTTGATATGTCACTATAAAATCAGCACAACGTTACGAGAGGGAGTTTAATGATGTCGTACATGACTTCCGTGTCATGATTATTATGTTTGGATGTGTCGTTTATTTTTGTCATCTATTCACGTCCCGTGATACCAAATTTAGTATATCTGAATCTAGCGAAACGGCCGCGAGCCCGCTATGAGCGTGGTGTGTTGTCATATTCTTACATGATACGCGTTTCAGGATTATCATGTTTGCACCAGTCATATATTTTGTCATCCGTTGACGTCTCGTACCACCAAATTTGGTATATGTGGCGTTCGGCTGCGAGTGCACCATGAAGGGCCGAATATACTCCAATGTAGCGTTGACACGCGCGCGGCTCGGCACAGTTACGCTGTATACGTTAGCGAAACACGAGCCCTAGGTGCGACTATCGTCCGTCGGCGCGGCCCGACGGCAACCGGTGCGAAATGCGACGTGCTGCATTTCGCGCCGATGCGTTATCCAGACAACACTGCGTCTCCCTCTTTTCGTGAAGGAGGAACACCAGACGCGCTGAAACGCGCATGCGTGAAAGCAACGCAGCGTGGCGCGCGCCTGCGTGTATATGGCAGGACCGGCGCCTGGCGTGGCAATGCCTGCCGGCTTGACGCGACAAAATGAACGCCAGGGAGCACGCACACCACACCACGTCGAAAAGTATTGGCGCCTTTGCTATAGCCTGTAGTCGTTTTCTCACACGATACGCATCTCATATGTTTGCACCAGTCACATACCTTCGTCATTAGTTGGCGGCGCGTAATACCACACTTGGCATATGTGAAGCTAGCGAAACGGCCGCGAGCACATCATCAGTGTGGCATGTAGTTATGTTGTTACATAACACATATGTCATGATTATCATGTTTGGATGCGTCATTTAGCTATGTCGCCCGTTCGCGTCACGTAATACCGAGTTTCGTACATGTAAAGCTAGCGAAACGGCCATAAGCACATTATGAACGTAGCATGTAGTCTCGTTGTTACATGACACGCAAGTCATAGTTATCACGTTTGCACCAATATCGTACCTTCGTCATTCATTCACTTCCCTATAGACCAAATTTGGTATATGTGACGCTAGTGAAACGGCTGCGAGCGCATCATAATCGTAGAATGTAGAGATGTTGGTATATGACACGCATCTTATGTTTATCATGTCTCCACCAGCATCAGACCTTCGTCATCCGTTCACGTCCCGTAATTCCAAATTTGGTATAGGTGAAACTAGCGAAATGGCCGTGGGGGCATCATGAGCGTAGCATGTTGTCATGTTATATGACACGCATGTCATAATTTTCATGTTAAGTTCTGTCGCTCGTGTTCGCCATGCAATCACGCCATACCATATCAGTTTTGAAACATGTTATCTTAACGAAATGACCACAAGGGCTGCAGCACCATGAAACGTAAATCATAAAACTCATGGCTTGCATATCATGATTTTCGTGTTATGACCAGGGAATCATGTTCTTCATATAGGCATGTTATGCCATACCAAGTTTGGTATTGATACCGTTATCGAAACCTCCCGGAGAGCTAAAAAGTCGTAGGCACATAGATAGATAGATAGATAGATAGATAGATAGATAGATAGATAGATAGATAGATAGATAGATAGATAGATAGATAGATAGATAGATAGATAGATAGATAGATAGATAGATAGATAGATAGATAGATAGATAGATAGATAGATAGATAGATAGATAGATAGATAGATAGATAGATAGATAGATAGATAGATAGATAGATAGATAGATACGCTCAAAGTCGGCGAAGTTCGCTAAGAAATGCTCATCATTTAACACTGTTTCGTGTACGTTCTGTGCGGCAACAGCGATTTCAGATCTAAATTTCATCCAATACAAAAATGATGGCAGCGTATCCACGGGGTGAATGACGGAGAGTGAAGCGAAGCTGGGTCCGCGCGCCACTGCCGCAGCGCTTCAGCCTCCTGTTCTCGGACGCCGGTATCTTGTCCGCGGCGCCGCGCAGCTCCACGGCACGCTTCTGCCTCGTGCGCTCGCGCAACGGAGTTCCCTCTTCGAGCGTGAGCCGCCGGCGCCTTGCACCCACGCCACTCTACAGCATTGTCCTACCGCTGACCTACGGAACGCGCACGCGCCACACGACTTTTATTTTACTACACCGTGCCCCCTAGCATACGGTGCCGCCGACAAACACGCGATCACCAACGTCTTTGTGTGGCGTCATTTCTATTTTCTCATGCGCTCGCACATAAAGGTTCCGTCTTTGAGCGCGAGCTGCTGCCGCCTTGCACGTACCATACTTTTTATCGGTAAGCCATGAATCATCCGCCCGCCGTGTTCGTCCACCGTTTGCCGGTCTGTCTGTCTGACACACGGACAGAAGACGAACTAACAGGCGGTTGGGCGCATAGACGAATGCAGGAACAGACGGATGGATGGATGGGCAGACGGACGCACAAATGGACGCACGGGTGAACGCACGGATAGACGCACGAAAGGACGGGTGCACAGCCCCGCCGTGGTGGTCTAGTGGCTAAGGTACTCGGCTGCTGACCAGCAGGTCACGGGATCGAATCCCGGCTGCGGCAGCTGCATTTCCGATGGAGGCGGAAATGTTGTAGGCCCATGTGCTCAGATTTAGGTGCACGCTAAAGAACCCCAGGTAGTCGAAATTTCCGGAGCCCTCCACTTCAGCGTCTCTCATAATCATATGGTGGTTATGGGAAGTTTAACCCCACAAAGTATTATCACGACGGGCGCACAGATGGACGCACAGATGGACGAATGGATACATATACGGATGCACGAATGAACGGACGAATGGATGCACCGAAGGACAGAAGCAAGAATGAACGGACGGCCGGAAGCACAGACGGAATGACGGATGCTTCCCCTCACTCATTATCATTCACTTAATTGATACGCTGTGATTTTTATGATGTATCATACTACAAGTAACGTCCTCTAGTATCGTACCATTTGCATTTTTCAACGTCTATATATTTCATTATGTGTACAAGTACTGCCCTCTATGGCCGGTTCAAGAACTAACGAGAGGTGGCTACATACGATTACGACGGGACGCTCAGCAACATCGCCATAAAGAGCTTAGCTCCTAAAACGTCACAGCTTTGCCACAATATCTAAGCAATGAACGCAATAGCAACATATCGAAAGCTCACGCGAAGAATGCCAAGCAGATCGAAACGTGCCCCACGTTTCTCACGTTCAAATGACGCAAGAAACGTACTCACAGGTACTGATGAACGCGAATAAGCGCCTCAGTTGTCACTTCACTGAGTCTGAAAAGTGCGCTGTTTTCGTAAACTGAGACTCTGCGGCCTTCGTCCCCAGGATTCCGGCCCACGAACAGGAGGTGCGCTTTCCCGCACGATGGGCGTGGGGCCCCGCGTCACTCTATGGGACCGGAGAGCGAAACGATGATAACTCCTCTCTTTTTCTGATTTTCTCATTGCTTTCACGGTTTCAAGTAGCAACTGTATAAACCTTTCTTCGGCTGGAGTTACAGTATCGTAGTTTCAATGGTGCGAGTTCCCTAGCTTATTAAAAGATAATGCACAGCGCCTATAGGCGCTCTCGGAAATATCGGCTGTTTCACCGCATCTGAATCGCTGCCCCGGAGACGTGCTTGAAGATATCCAATTGCTTTCTGGGATTTAGATACTGGCATATGTCTAGTTTATGCTGGTATAGAGCGTGTTTGAATCGCGTGGTAAAAAAAAGTTCCCTGGCCAGTTTTGTTCAGGGTGCGACAGCCGTCAAGCCCTCGTAGCTCTATCTAGCGTTGAGATGGTGTACCCTACAGTGCCACGTAAAAATAAAATAGCGTGCGCGTAAAAAGAGAGCATTCTTATGGAAGGCACATTCATGAACCCGTGAAACTATATTTAGGGTTCGTTGAGGTAAATATCCATAGTATAGCACATCAATGGGGTATTGTAAAAAAAGACGAAGTGCGTGTTTCCGAACATTCAGTGTATGTACCACATAGACCCCTGATATAACAGCACATTCTCGAGTTTTACAGCTTACATGGTATATACAGTTATTTACTGATTGGTTAATTAGTACTAATTTACTAACGCATCCCTGATCAGGCTTTGCAATTGCGAGTAATATTTACCGGCCGCGATATTATGGACGGTGGTATCAGCTCACCGTCCGCGCCGCTTAAGTCCGGCATACCTCAGGGATCCGTCCTCAAGTCTCTTTTCTTTCCGGTTTATATAAATAATTCGACCCGTGATACCGAGCAAATCTAAAGATTTTTGCAGATGCTTGCGTGCTTTAAAGTATTGAACGCTTCCAGCGACCAGGTTTTTTTTAAATAACTCTTCATCTAAGATTCAACATTGGTGCACAAAGTGACAGATGACCTTTAACGCGAGAAAAACTTTGGCGATAACCATAACCCACAAAAAAAAATTCATTAAAATTTCAATACAACCTCGGCAATCAATTCTTGTCCTTTGTCTCACAGTATACGCACCTTGGTCTTGTCATCACATCTGATTTAAGATGGAACGAACATGTGTCTTATAGTGAGAAAAAAGCTTTGAAAATACTAGGCTAACCTAAGATGGGCACTCGCTAAGGCATGCAGTGAACCTAAAGGACCTCATGTGAAACGTACGTAACACCAATACTA